>NW_020955957.1:792491-814938 GCF_003031625.1 Empidonax traillii | reverse complement strand
TGAATTTAATGTGCTGGGTTCTGTCTTTGTTTGGTTTTTCCTAAAGTACATATTTCAAGTTTGGAACTGCATGGCAAGAGCTTCATAGATGCATGAGGGAGTACTGATGCCTTTAGCAGTATTTTTTTTTTTTTATTCTGGATATTTTTCTTTTTTTAATTTCAGAAGAATTCTCACAATTAGATATTTTGCCACACTGATGCCTGCCTTGCTGCTCTGATAAGATAATGGTCAAATGTCTCACATTACTCTGCAGATAAATGGTGAGGGTTTTTTTTTTTTATAAAGAGAATCATTACACTCCCTCCTTTTGCTGGAATGGGCCCATTTCTTCACTGTTTTCAGCCTTTAGGGTGGGCAATATATTTTAGTCCTTCCTTTCTTCCTGCAGCTTTCCAGTTTCAATCCATCTGCTAAATGGGAACAACATCATCCATTGTTCTGCCCTCTCACATTTTTTTCCCCTTAACACTGATTTGTTTTAATGTCAAGAGATACTGAAGATTTTCTGTTTATTACTGATGAAATGGCTAGTCATCAGTTCATCCCAGGGGAAGAGTCACATATCCAAGTGGAAGGAACATATCACCTTTTAAAAGGAATTGATGATTGAAATTTTGATGAAATGCAGTAATGAAAGTGAGGATTACACCCACAACGACCTTCCTGAGAAATTTTCAAGCTCCACATAAATCTCCTAATCCCACCTGCAGCTCCCCTTTTATAGCTGCTACACGTTCTTATGTCACCTCCTCCTGTAGCTTTGTCTGTGCTCTCAAGAAATCTGGGTAAGAGCTGAAAGGGAAAAGTGATCCCTTGTGCCTGTGCATCTTTTCTCCAGCTGATAGTGGGGACTGGCACTGAGAAATTCTTCCAGAAGTGTTCAGTGCTGGGTAGGACCTGCCTGGCAAGTGACAGCAGAGCAGGGGATGGGAAAAAAAAACCACCTCACTTAAGGTCTGCTGATGAGCAGAAGTCTAAGGGATTTGGATCCACAGAAGTGGCTGTGGCCAATTTCTCTTTTGTCATTTTCCTATTTTCATTATTTTTGACATTTCAGAGCTGAAGCTTTGTTATATGTACCTCAAACCTATGGCAGTGGAGCGCTGAGATAAGAGTTCACTGAGGTACAGAACATACAGCCTAAGGAAATGTGTGAAAAATTGAAATGACAAGGGTGGGCTGATAGCTTGTTGCTTCTGAGCTATAGTACCTTGGCTGGAGAATTAGATAGTTGGAGACACAGTGAAATAAAATATGTGCCGGCTATGCCGGGAGAGAAAAAGCTGAAATATTTAAACCTCTCAAATCAGGACTTATAATAGATAAATAGTCCAATTCAGCTTTCATATAGGAGTGCTACAGATAAAGTATGATTTATACAGTTGATGAAGCATCATTTTAAAGATGTTATACTGGGCTTGTATACTTCAGTAAATAAAATGAAATGTCCAAAGGATGTCCACACAAGCACCAAATAAAATACAGCAATGTTTAATCAAATGTGATCATATACAAAAAAACAATAGGAAGGAGAAACTAAAGATATTAGGAGCTAGATAAAAGTCTCTAAATAAGAAGATATAATACTGACCTCATTTAATCTGATTTCTTTTCTATTGGTGTTAAACCTTCTCCTATGAATTATTTCCAGTTACCCAAGCTACTCCCTCTACAGATGAACAGATAGTAATATTTCAGAGTGTTTCATCAACTGCAAAGAGATTACTTAAATTACAACGACCTTAGCTGAGGTAAATATTACTGTGGTAAATATTACTGGGTAGCTCCAAGCCCAGGGTATGAAATAAAAATGTAACTCACACCATTTATTTGTTCCTCCGGGGGAACACTGACGGGTGCAAAGAGGTCCAGGGTTAAAGGGTTTTGTGTAAGCCCCTTCCCAGTGAACAGAAGTCTCTGCCTCACTCATCTGCTTGGTGATAAAGCTGTGCCATGACATTCCCAGCTCTTGAGCAAAAGGAAAAACTTTGAATTATGGACACTTGTGGAACGCGATGGAGCAATCTCAGCAATCCAGGAAAGCTTTGCCATCTATCCTCCATGCCAGTTGTCCTCCAGAAGCCTTTGAAGTCAGATTGGAATCAAATTCTGACAGAGCTGATGCTATCTCAAGGCATTCCTCAAGTGTGGCAAAGACAATATAAAATGTGCTGTGCTGAATTTCACACAGTTCGGGATCAGAACGTGGTCTGATACCAGCCCTATGCAAATCCAAGAGGAATAATAAGTATGGGAACTTCAGGAGTGTCTACTGCCAGATTCAGGGGTGCAGAAATGAGATTACTCATTATCTGAATGTGGAGTTGGAGTGCTACAAACTGCTGCTCTTCTTCACAGAGAAAAGGGGTTTTTTTCTGTTACATTTTAAAATCATATAAAGAAGAAAAAAAAAAAAAAAACCCAACCCAAACCAGGGGAGAAAATGCAGCAGAAATATAAACATATCATAAGACTCAAGTTAAGATCAGGAACTTTTTTTACAGCCCCCCAAAAGATGTATTTCCTTGAAACTTTTATTGGAAAGGTTTTTCAGTCACAAGATGCTACCTCTTGAAACTGGGAGAAAAGCCTTAGAAGCAGGGGCATTCCTGTAGCTCTTAAAGGATTGTTAAATTCAAGTTCCTGGCCTGATGCAAACGTGAGTTTGGAGTGCTGTCATTAAAGTTAGTGTGTGAGGTTATTCTGGCTAGTGATTTCTCCAGTTTGTCACTAAAAATCTCTGCAGGGAAACATTTTTTTTATTATTATTATTTTTAGTATAAAAATGTATGGCATGGGAAAGCTGTTTCCCACGCAAAGCTGTGCCGTGGTGATGGATTTTCCAACTGCAAAGCATAGAAAGTTTTTAATCTAATTAGTTCAGTGTGTAATTTTCTGTGCAAGCACAGACACACAGGAATTAAACTGGAGAAGACTCCTTAGCGACTTGATTAATCAAAATAAGCCATTTCTAGAGTTGAACCACGTCAAGATTTTTATTTATGAGGAAAACTGCTGCAATTCTGACGGCCAATTTAATTGAAAGCCACTCTCAACACCAACGTTATCAGTTATTTTAACTCACCTTTGGTAGTCGTTCAAGCTGATCTGGCTGCCTTGGCCCAGGAGCTGTGTGGAAACTCCTGTAGCAGCTGTTTCTGATGAAGGAACTATCAGCTGATGAGGTGATTTCTTAAACTTGCACGTCAAGTGGGTGAGCTGAGCACACTCTTCGTGTGTCAGCGAGACGTGACAATCAGCAAGGCTGCACGAAACTCATCAGCTCTCTCACATCCTCCAAGTTCTGCACTATGCATAAAAACTTTCATTGCTTTGTTCTTCAGTAATGATGCCTGATAATGTCAGGAGCTTTATAAAAAGTGCTGCTTCCTTTATACCTTTTAGCAAGGCTCCCATCGTGTTACCATTCACCATCCTTGCTTTAGGTCCAGTCTGAGTCTGAGCAAGAGGGAACTTCAGGTCTGCAGCTTTACATGAGTCAGTCTCTAATTTTTAAAAATGAAGCTATAATGTATTATAAGACTTTATGCCATAAATAAAAAGGAAAATAGGAATCTTGAGAGGGAAGTGTCTACATATTTAATACCGAATTCTGATTTTATCTGCCTATTTATCTGAAATGTGTTGAACACAGTTAAAAAATTCTCCTAAGAAACAAAAGCTAGAACTAATTAACGTGATCATCTACTTTCTGGGGGTAGAAATTCCCACAGGAGACAACAGGAGCTCCAAATTTATTTCATTCTGAAGTGGAACAAAAAAAAAAAATTAAATAGATCTCAACATTTGCTGCACCTTTTCCTGCTGTACCTCAGAGCTGGAGCACCACGGACATTCTCCTTGTGTTCTGTTATTTTGTGGGGATGATGCCACCAAGTCCCCCAGCAGGAAGGTCCCATCCCAGCCCCCCTCCCACCCACCTGCAGGCTTTGATGGCTCTCCAGCCTCTCTTCGGGTTCTCAGAATGGGTTTAATAAAGGGAGTGCTGACACAATCTTCGCTGCAGCAGCACCACGAGTCCTCCTCTCCAATAAGGGGGAAAGCACGAATATAAAAGTGGCTTTCTTTGTTCAAAACAGAAGGAACCAGATGGTTTCCCAGACTATGGTACCTAAAAACTCCTCCGCTGATCCCAGTGTGTACAGTATAATAAAAGCATTCGGGGGCCTCTAACTTCGTACAAGGTATTTTATTGTCTTTGTTCACTGCTCTGGATATTTGCCATGACAATAATTGAACCATGGAAAGCACATATTTCTTTAAAGCATGTTATGGTGCAGTTTTTAAGGAATCGCTAGCAGAGTGTGATGGAAATGATTTTCGTGCTTTGGGACAATTAGTACAGTTGAATAAATAGGAATATTTTATATCTAAAATGTGGAGGGTGTTCAGCACTGTCATTTCTCAGAGCAACATTAAACATAACCAACATTTTCTAAACTAGAAAAAGTTTGTATATGGGGAATAGATTCCAGTGTAGTTGAACGTTTTTATTAGTGCTTGCACACTACAAACTGAGTTATTAGCAGCAGAAAAAAGAAATTATACTTTCCACTAATTATCTCATGAAATGTAGCTACCACGTCAAGATTAAGCTGATAAAGAATTATCAGTATTTAAAAAAAAAATGTAAAGGAAACCCTGTTCAAGAGAAAGTTCAAAGGCACTCTTGTAAACTTTTACCCAGAGGAACCACACCACTGAAACTGTTTAACGAGGGAGTGCTGTGAATAATCACCATACTGGCCCCAGATACGCATTTTCTTACCCAAAACAGTAGTAAAGAAGAAAAGATAAACACCTCAGTGGAGCAAAGGGAAGCTTTTAGCAATCCCAGGTGTGCAGAGTTTGTAAGTAAGAACAGAAAAAAAAAGAAAGGGAAAATGTGAGTAACTATTACTTTATTCCTTTAAAATTAAATTAGGCGATGCATCAAAGTAGTTTAGGGAATAGCAACAATTTTTGAGGAAGGGGCAAGCCCACAAGATTTCTTCAATCTGTAATTTCTACGAAACGGTAAATTATCAGTTAGAAAATCCACCACTCTGCAGTAGATCTTTCCTCATTTACCCTGTCAGCACATCATCCCTCCTCAGGTATGCCATCCAATTTTGTTTGCATATGCTAGAAAATTAATCTTGATGTATTATACATTTCAGTATACTGTCAAAAATGGATCATTTTTCTGTGCAATGGATCAGGCAGAGAGCTGGGAGCTTCCTACACCTGAACTGCATTTTTGATCTGGGCCGTTTTTCCGTGCATGTGAAATCCTGAAAACATTTCTGAAGTTAAACTCTGGGCTGCTAATGTGCATCTTAAGGTTCTCTACACATGCTGTCAGGTTCTGTGGGAAGGCCCTACAAAATGTAATCAAAAGGATCCATTCCAGCCAGGTGTCCAACCACCCAAGGGATTTAAGTACAGAACAATGCGATGTTAGAGATTGTTGCAGTCAGCTTAAGAAACATGTAAAAACCACACAGTTTTCCTTGACATGCAAAAACTTAGGAGTGAATTCTCTAGAAGGCTTATCCATAGGACCTTTTGGGTTCATCCCTCACTTGCTATAAGGTTTTTTGCTGGAGTTCCAGAGAAGCTCTCACCTGAGGCATCTTAGGCATTAATAAGTTCTGCACAGCCCAATGTTTTCCCTGTGCTCAAGCACTCCAAATTACTAGTTTTCCACCGTGAATTAGGATATTTCTGTCTTAACCGAGATGAAAATGAAATGTTATACATATTTAGATTTAGTCAGATGATTAATTCCAGCCGAATCTTCCACAGATGATTTCCCCAGGTGGAGCACCTTAGATCTCAGTAGCCAAAGCCACCACCCTCCACACTGATGACCCATCTAAGGCAAATCAAATCTCATTTTGCTTACAGTCACTCATGGAGACATAGCAAGGCTCTGGCCCTCATGAGGAGCCTTGGGATACCAGAGGGAAAGAGGCCAAGTGTAATCAGTAGGTAACATCTGACTTTATGAAATCTTCCCTCGCTTGCAGATATTCCGTGCTTTCTGTCAGACATAAGCATCATAAACTTGAAATTTTCTGGTCTCACTAAACTGAGGTGAAAACAGATGTGGCCTCATTGTTTCCAGGCATTTCCTAGAAGAGGGAAAGGTGCTATCTGCCCCTTAGCTATCTGCTAAGGAACACACTAGCTCCTTGCCAGCACTTGATTGCCTTTCTCCTTGTTGGGAGCTCCAAGTCTGCCAGAGGAGAGGCAGGACATTAAAGTGCCCTGTGCCCACCCTGGCTGGCTGAGTGGGCACAAAGATCTGCATTTTTATGTCCATTTACAAGAAGTCTTTCAGAACACCACGGGTGACAAATTTATATCTTTCCGAAGATAAACTCCTAGAAATAAAACCATTGTTATTGCAGATTAAATAGGACTTTTTTTTTTTTTTCCTCTGGCATAATTTAAAAGAAGTTCTTGCTGCTAATTTTCTTCTTAGTTACAAAAGGTCATTGCCTGAACGAAGGGTGAAACACTTGTTTAGACAGTGCAGATGGGAGCTCTGACAGAAGAGTTAATATTTGACAGTCGGGGGGAGGCATTGATCAGTGTACTTCCAAAACTTCAGTTTGAATACTGCAAGATTGCACAATGAATGTTGTGAGGCTCAGCCTGCAGCACACGCCTTTGGGTTTTGTTTGCAACACGTCTGGACTGGGTTTGGGCTCCTTTGTGCCAGAGAGGGAGCCTCTTAGAACACAGCTGTATATTTTACACGATTAACCAAGCACATTTTGGTGCCATACGAGCTATTATCCTTAAATAAATATAAAGCAAACCTTGCTGATCTGAGGCTGTATCTACAGGAGCTGATTTTCACCTAAAACACTAGAATAAAACAACCCCAGAAAGGAAAAGCCTGAAGCAATATCTCACTGCCTGTGCTTACAGATGCTTTCACACTGCCTGGAGGGGAAAGGCTTGAACTTGTCCAGCCCCTCCTGTACCTCAGCTCCTTGCTCAGACAGGCAGATTTCTGAGCCAAGGCCGCTCTAGAAGGTAAATTGCCATGGGGCATGCACTCCTGTGCCCTCCCTCCTGAGCACTGGAGCCACATCCCCAGGCAGCAAGCCCTGGCTGGACAGGACACCAGGAGCCTGCGTTGGGAAGGAAAGGAGATGCTTTAGAAACCTCACTTGACACAGTTCTGCACCTGCATTTATGATGTCACCTGCTTGGATGTTTAGTAAATGCTACCAAACACCCCTACCTATGGGCATTTCTTACCTGTTTCCACTTGTCTTTTCTTCTTTCCTCTGTACATCACCTGGGATTAAAATCGGAGTCCCTTCTTGTGTGCATTAACATTGTGATCAATACATTTTATCTCACCAGTCCTTTTGGTATAAAAATTCTGTCTTTTCTAAGCAAGCACTTCTGTCTCTGGAACAAGATGGGAAAAAAGTGCTCCACTAACTTAAAGAGAAGAATTAATTTGGCTTCTTTATTCTCTTTTTCTTTTTTTCCCACAAAACTCCTAATTTAGCATTCTGTGTCAGAATAAAAGCTGCTTCAACGATTGCCTATCTTTACTTAAAAACAGGTTTTTTTGGCTATAAACATTCACCCAGAAGGTCTGAAACCCCATGGAATTATATCGAGCAGGTTACCAGTCATCCTACTGTCAATTTTAGCTGACATATTAATCCATCTCTCCCTTGGCTGCACTATGGTACAGCAACTGCACTGTATTAATCAGGTGGATAGGATTGGACTTTTTTATTTTATTTTTTTTTTTTAAAGAAAGGAGTGTGGGAAAATGCACTTTTCCAAATTTAGCTGCAAAGGTCTAATTCAATCTGAAAGGAGGTCAAATGGTTCTTTCTGGAAAATATTAATTTATTTAAAATACCCATTTTATAGTTTGTTTCACAAGAAACAGAATCAAAAGAAAGTATTCTTAAATTATTTGGAAACTGTGATTCAGAGACTTTGACTGTGAGCTGCCATTTCAGATGGTTCCTTTTGGTTCTCTGGTCTGAAAATCAGACTACTGAAAATTAAGGTTGATTTTTAAGAAGTAAGTCATGTCTTTGCACTAAACTTCCCCAAGTCTACAGGAGAAAAAAAAAAAAAAAAAAAAAAAAAAAAAAAAAAAAAAAAAAAAAAAAAAAAAAAAAAAAAAAAAAAAAAAAGAAAAGGGAAGAAAAAAAAAGAAAAGAAAGAAAAAAGAGGAAAATAAAAAGGAGAAAAGAGAGGGAAGACAAGTCAAAATAAGGAAGAAGGGAAAAAAGATGAGTGAAAGGGAGGCAAGGAAGGCAGTAAGGCAGGAGGAGGAAGAAAGGAAGGAAGGAAGGAAAGAAAGAAAACCAAGAGAAATGCAGAGAAGAAAAAGCCAATAGAAGGGAATTTCCATCTACAGCCAAATTCTTACTATGCTACAATTCAGTTTAACTCAAATAAATTCAATGTGCAATGCAAAGTCTTTGAAATAAACAAAAGAAGCTCCACAATTTTTCATGTTTGTAAATGACTAACATTATGTTCACCAAATACAATTTACTTCTGCTGGCATAAACAGACATTAGAATATTCTATTTCCCCTGAGACCTGCCAGGCCCTTTTTGTAACAAATAATTTGTTTATCTCTGCATTTTCAATTTCCAAATTTTCTGTGTTCTTTCTAATATCACAGTAAGATTTTAGGAAACGCTTAAATGAAAGTTCTAATAAAGACATTTAAAATCCATATATTCAGCGAAACAGAGTTTCCTTAAAATTCTCAGCCTACCAGAGTAAATCTTACCCTATTCCCTAGTTCACCCAGCCTGTAGCTCCAAAATAAATACCACAGTAATGGATTTTTAGCACCCAAAGGGCTCTGGGCTTTGGGCAACCTGCAGCTAATAACTTACAGTGCCAATAGCAATCTTAGTATGCAGTAAAGAGAAAAGCACTAAGAGGGAAAACATTATATATAGCACTGGGAATGCTGTTTGCTCTGCAGACGCCTCTCCACCTGCCAGAGCTGGGGGATGCTTGCAGGTGCTTCCCCAGGCAGGCTCCCCTGACTGATAGTCCTTCCTCCTGTTGGAGGTGATTCAGAGCTGACATCAAGGCTCCCTTCACACAAAAAAACAAACCAAACCAAACCCTGGGTAATGCCAGCCACATTTCTTCATTCCAATCCCTTCTTTGGGGGTGCACCAAAGCCATTTGGAGTTGTGCCTCTGTTAATACATCCCAGCCTGTCAAAGGGCCGGCCTGGAGGGGAGCTGTGCTGCTTTCTCAGACTGGAGTCCTGCAGGGGGAGGAGCTGCAACTCAATTTGCTTGGCAAACCGAGTCACGGTTAGGCTACCCCGAATTTCAGGTGCTCACCTTTAGGATTTTGCCAAGTGTCCTGGAGGGACGCTGAGCCCAAGTTTGGGGTTAAACTCTGCTCTTTCATGTCATCAGTCATCGCTTACACCACTAAATCTTGTCTCTTGTCCAGCATTCAGAAATAAAAACGCTGCAGAAGAGGATTCAAATAGCTCTGCACACTTAATCAGGGTTGTGAGTCTTACTCCTTTTTGATAAATATTTGTGTCAACAAACTCTTGTTTGTGTTTACTGACCTTCCAAAAATATCCCTGTTTAGAGTGAGCTAGGTTATTGGTGTATGAGGGGGAGTTTAAATTGTTATTCTTTTTTTTTCCCCAAAAATATTTTTGTCAACACTGTGAGGGAAAAGGTGTTTAGTGAATTCTAACTGCACCTCTATTCTGTTAAGTGCATATTCTGTTTCTGTAATAAACACTCTTAAAAGCCTTTGAAGTTTGATTTCAAAACCAAATTGAATTGCTGAATTATTTTTTCTATTCATACTGCTGGCACATAAATGTTTTTGGAAAGCAGTCTTCAATGCCGTGTTCATTCTTCTAAATGGAGTGTCAGGGCATGTTAGGTACACTTACAGGGCTATAATTGCAATTTTGCCAGGATGCAAAATGTCAAGACAAGCCAGACACTCTAAATAGCACTGCTCCAGGTGTGATTTTCCCATGAAGTCAATGGAAGAGCCATTTCCACTGTGCTGGGCAGAATCAAACCCCAAAGCCCTGCATACAATGGAACATCATTTCTCACCACTAAGAGATAAAGGCAGTGTTTTCAAGAGCAGTAAATGTCCCGAGCAGAGAGGTGAGTGAACACAATTTATATTAGTGCACACAGGATATTTTAATCAAGGGTGTTATTCAGTATCTCAAAATGGTCATTAAAAAAAAAGCTAATCTCAATTAAAAAAAAAAAAAAAAAAAAAAAAAAAAAAACAAAACCACCCCCCCCCAAATTTATATTTTAAAAATTGGTTCTATTATATTATTAAAATGAAAACAGCCACTGTTAATTTTCTTTCTTACGTTTGCAGTCTGATCTAAGCTTACTTTGTTATTCCATTAATTATTGAAATATATATATATTAGCTCAGCAGACTTTCTTCACAAGGCAGCTCAAGGATGATGTATTTTGTAAATTGACAAAGAAAGGGAACAAGCTTGACTACTATAAGGAAATGTAGCACAAACAAAGCACTTAACAGTTGTATTAATCAGTACTTAAGCAAAAAATATTCTTTTGGTTGGTAAAACTTTGGGGAGCAGGACTGAGATTTTCCCTTCTTGGATGGCAGATTCAATTTTGCTTTTTTTTTAGTGCTCTGGGTTTTTAGAGGTTCTGCTTGACAAATATCTATACCCAGTGCAGAGAATGTGCACTGTCCTAGGAGTTGGTAACACTCTTGCTTTACAGCTTTTTAGAATGCAACAGTAGTAATATTTTCAAGAATTAAAAATGCAATGAACAATATAATTGAATCAAATAAAACCCACAGAGTCCAGTAAATTATGCAGCCTCTGGTATCTTTAGAAATAATATGAAATGCCTGCCATATATCCAAAAAGCTCATGAAAACAGTCATGTAAATTGAGAGCCAGAACTCTCAAAACTGTGCTTCGTAAAGTTTCTCTTAGATTAGAGCTATCAGAAAGAATTTTATTTCACACTTCTGCACTTAATCCCCCAAAATTAAAAGTTATGTAGATCCCTCTTTGCCTGTGTGCTGCTGAAAACGTGGCAGCCTCACAATCTGTGAGCCCTTCATGCAAAAACCAGGGCTTTTCAAAAGGTGGAGAGACAGAGAACTGGGACTGTGCCTGAATCCAGGAAGGTCCTTTATGACTGATGGAATGACCTCCTTGATATCAACAAAATTCTGATTTCAGAAATCACCAACCAAGAGAGTTTCTCAGCTTCTCTATTTGGGAACCCCACTATGTTGTTTTTTGTTTTTTTTTTTTTTTAAAGCCAGAGAGGTTCAGATGAGTTTGTATAAGCGTGAGGCAAACATAAAATAATCAGGTGTGAAGCAAGAAACCAATCTAGGGACTCTGAGTTTAATGGAACAATCATCCAGCACAGTGATCAGGAAGGGGAAAATCATTGAAACCATCAGTCCAGAGCATAACAGCAGGTACAGGAGGCAAACAGGGCAGAGGATTGTTGGGTGACACGCAGAATACAAAGCAGCAGAGGTCTTTACAGCTCACGTTTACTTTGCCACAATTGGAAGCAGCATTAAACTGGCAGATAACTGTGAGTGGTCTAAAACATTTTGTCAGGGGAAGGTGGGAAAGAACAGCGTTGCTTTGGGCAGGGACACCCCTTTTTCCCGTTGCGTGGTGCTGAATACAATATCAAATCCTGGAATGCCTCGCTCTGCTGCCTCACGGATCATTAAGGTGGTTAAAGTCAAAGAGCTTACCGAAAAATGATTAAAAATTTAGGAGCACCATTACAGAAAATGCTTGGAATTGTTTCTTTGTTTGTTTGTGTTTTTTTCTTTTTTTTTTTTTTTAATATTTCATACATATGTGTTCCAAGAATGTAGCATCCCACCAACTAGATAGAAAAATCCCTTCTCTGGGCGAGTCAGCGAGCATTTTGTCAATGATTCAGACCCAGCCCTTGACCCTGCCAGGCCAGCACTGCACTGGCAGAATCCTCTGAACAACCAACACCGGTTAAACTGCATCAGAAAGGATGTTATCCCAGCTGTTTCTGACCTTCACTGGGGTTATTCCAAATTCATATCAGCAAGGTCTATTTTCCCTATCCAGAAGCAAGAAGGAAGTGTGAGTGAGTCTCATTCACTCATTCTCATACACCACCATGAATTTTGATATTGCTACTTTAATTAGATTGAAAAAAAATTTAAAAAATAGTGTCTGTTTGGGAAAAGTAGGACATACTGAAGTTGACATATTAAAAGGAACAAAAACCCTGCAGGTGCTACACTGCTGAAATTTTGATACATCGTGTATTTTTTCCTGTAAATTCTCTTTGAATAGGCCTTCTCAGAAGGAAACATACTATTTTGCCTCTGAAATGGAGCAATGTCTCTCATTTACTATTAACTTCACAAATAAAATTAATAAAAAGGTACTGAGAATGTAACTTAAAAAAAATAAAATCTCCTAAATATTCAGTAGAATATTTAACTTTAGATACTCCTCATGCTTAATCCTTAACTAGAAGGCTGAACTAATACCAGTGTAGTAATGAACCAATTCATAATTTACACAACAGAAAATTCCATGCACTCAGCCTCTGAAAGTTATGTGTCAGGTGCACACAGTTCCAATTAATAAAATTGCTTAAAAGAAACCAAAAGTTTCTAAGCTTTGTCACTGGGAGAGTGTTTAACACCTAAATGTGCTACCTCAATAAACTACCCAAAGAAGAATCCAGGCCAGTTAAATTATCTGCTTTTTAAGAAATAATAATAACATTAGTCTTAAAGATAAGTACTGCCAGAAGGAGGTTTTTGGACTGTCTGCCTCGTTTATTTGTGGTTTTTTTTTTATTTTGAAAATTTACATATATCTATAAAAATATTAATACTGATATATACATATTATTATAAAATATTTTTGCACTCATGGTCTATGAAATCGCCATAGAATAGAATAGAACCAGTAAATAAATTTGTTTAAAGTTTATCTTCTTTTTGCACAGTTTGCATGATTATCAAATATGACAAATTTTGTGATTTCTATTCTAAGAAATAACAATCCAAGGAAGACTTTTGGCAAATGGCTTATACTAGGTATATTCTACACAGATGTTATATCAGAAAGAAAAAAAAAATATTTCCAAAACACCTGTTTAACCTTTCCTAAGGTTCAAAACCAAATCCTTATAGCCTTAAGATGAAAAAAAAACCCAAAGCAATCCTTTGCAGGAATGAATATGTACCAGTGCTCAGGATTTGTGCAAATTTCAATGGGCACAGCCCAGGATTTCATTCAAGAATTATTTTTTTTTTTTTAAAGAAAAAGGGGATGTACACTGAAGGGTGAGTAATGTTTCTGACCTAGAAATGGAAAGTCATGTGCAGTTCACTCTGAATAAAGAACACTCTGCAAAAAGTGTTATTCAAAGGCAGAACAGAGCAAACCATCTGAATATAACCCAAGCAAAATCAGTCTCAGTTCTGACTGGTTGTTTTTTTGGTGTTTTTTTTTTTTTTTTTTTTTGGTGGTGAGTTGGTTTTTGTTCATTACATCTCCAGGGTTCCCACCACCTTCAAGATCATGCAGTGGTTGACCGATGAAAATCACCTGTACCTGCATCATCCACAGGGGTGAAAGCAGGACTGCAGACGTTCAGTGCCGATCAATGGGTTGCTGTAAATTATCAAAGACAGGTGTTTCATTTTCTCTGCTCTGCTGCAACTTTTGATTGCTCTGTCAGGCACTTTTTTTTTTTTCTTTTTGTCCTGCTTTGTTCCTTGGAGGGGTCCTAGCAAGAAGGGTGGGACCCAAACTGGGAAGAGAAGGGATGCTTTCAGCCTCAGCATTTGATTTGACTCCAAATGGACAATCAATCTTCAGATATGCATATCTAGAGAGAAAATCCCCCACCAAAACTACAAACATCTTCACCCTAACCACATGGTTACCTAGATTTATGCTGTGCAAATTGTTGACTGGAAAAAACAGTTTTGTAAACCAGTGTATGCTTGCAATAATTCTGAGCTATAAAAAACAAGAACGTGAAAAGGGATTTTTAAAATAATCATCTTGAAAAATATTCCTCTGATTGAATTCATAGAATTCTTACATGCAATATTAGACTATAAACAGGGAAGTAATGCATTTATGGCAAAGGTATGAAGGCATATTTCATTCAAGAAATTGGTAAAATTCAAACCACTCAGAACAGTAAAATTCTTAGTTCTGTGGAGTGTGTCTGACAGTAAGATTTTAAAAAGATCTAAGTGGCTGACCCTTTCTTTAATAAGTAGACTATTTCAAATGAGCACATCTGGTTTATGTTCCTTAAACCTCTGGCCTTTAAAAGTTCTGTTCCCAATTCACCCAAAATACCATTCAGGATTGCCTGACACGGTGACCTTCCCTGTAGGTGGCTGGCTGAATAAACCGATTAAACAGCTCCAGGAATTCAGCATATCCACAGTGAGTTAACACTCCTGTCCTGGAACCATCAGGAAATCAACTTCCTGTTCCTCCAGGCTTTCCACTGCAGACCTGCAGTGTTTTTTTTTTCTTAAAAAAAACCCCACTTTAAATCAATCAATAATGAGAGCTTTCCTTAATTTTAGCCTCAGAAAAGTTTTCGTTGTGTCGTCACAAATTCAAATGGCCAGGAAATACACAACAAACTCATCTGTACAAGGTAAAGTTAAAAATTAAATAGTGCATGGGATGGGAAGCTTTCATTTTTTTTTTTTTTCTTTTCACCATAGCATTAATAGCAGGTTCATTGTTATTTGTGTAGAGTGTAATTCTTTCTGACTTTGCCTTCCATTTGCCTCGAGGACAAGCCAGTTTAAAACTGTTCAGCACACTGCACCATGCATAACAGGTAATCTGTCTAATTAAGGCCTGTAAGGATGTTCAAAGTAAAATATTGAAGAGCTTCCATAACCTCACTTTCACCCTCCCTGTGTACCACAGCTTCTGAGACTCAGAGATACCCCAGCCATTAACTCAAGTGTTTACACTCTAAACTCAAATTCTTCTTTGCCAGAATGGTTCATTTCACATTTTACAAGTCTGTTTTCTCATTTACAGGCAGAAAGCAATTTATCAAATTTTTATATTACATTTCTCAGCTTGTTCCAATATCGGATGATATAATATATGCCTGGAAATTCAAAATGCAAAGGCATACTGTGACTTTATCCAGGGACCTAATAAGATTTATATCCACCTTTTTGTGTGTGTGTGTGTTCATTTAGTGCATCGCAATGAATTATTAATTGGGACCAACAATAAAATATTATTTTGCTCTGATGCACAGCAAAAGGAAAAGGTACCCCAGAGAAAACCATCTGACAGCTCCAAGCAGATATGGCCAAAGGATGCTCACAAGTTTCTCATCAAGTATTGCATGACATGCATCTGCCCATCAAATGAACCAGACTGACTGAGCCTTTCTGAAGATACAGATGTAATCTGTGGGGAGGTAAAGTCAAGATTTATTATATATTGGGAGGCATTGATTTGATTTTTTTTTTTTTTTTTTTAATAAACAGCCAAAGCTGTGATAGCGAACATCAAAAGATTTCATTCCATTTCCCAAACCTTTTCTTAAAGGCTGACATATGGGATGGAAATGTATGGTGGGCTGCATGTTCTGAAGCTGACAGAAGTCAGATTCAAAGCTGCATGTAATAGCTTTTTATTTAGGAGATTTAAATCATGCTTTAACACATTATATAACTTATAAATATGTTATTATCCGCTGAGGAATTTGTTTTCGCTTTATTTTTGTTACATCTTCCTAACTGAACTCTAACAAAAGCTTTCAGAACATTCCCAGCACATATGCCACACCTTATTGTCATTTAAGCTACACATCTTGGTCTTTAACATCATGAAAAAATACAGTTCTTTATGTATTTCAGCAACTCACTATTAGCATTCTTTCCACATTACTTACTAATGAATGTCATATAGCAAAAAAAAAAAAACCTCCACGAGTTCCTCTCCTTTCAAGGTCATTATAAGAAGTGTTTTTGAAACTGCAACGGACAAATGTGAAAAGCAAATGAAGTTTCTCTCCCTCACAGCTATCTGGAGAGTCAAAGAACATCTCGTGAAATATTCAGGGAAAATGTCAAGTTAAAACACTCTGGGTCTAAAAGCAATAAAGTCAGGCTAAAATTATTTCTGATTTTCTCTTAAGTAGAGTATTCAGATTTGTTTTGGTCTTTGTCATGGTGTAAACAAGATAACTTACACAAGATAACACTGTGCCCCACACATTAAGCTGCGATTTCAAGGCATCTATTTTTTCCTCTGCAGATTTTTCAGTTTAACTCGGAGCCTGTCTGAAACACATTCAATCTGCTAAGTAGATCTAATTGAAGAATACAGCATGCATTTTAAAAACTCCCGAAAAATCGCTTTTTGTCATATAAGAAACTATATGTTTCATGTTTAGAAGGGATTACTAAGAATGATAGGAGATCTGCCTTGGAAAAATCATACCAAAAGCTAGATTAATGCTTATTTGCAGGAAAAGTGAGTGCTAATGGATTTTGACGGGCTGATCCTGCCCATAATAGCATCAAGCATACCAAATTCTTTTTCACACCACACTGTCCCCGAGGGATCATCAACCTATGGATTAAATCCCTGCCCTTTGACCTTTCCAGAGTTAACTATCTGTCAGCTGATTGTTAGCAAGGCTGCCAGTGGGCATCCCTCCTCTGTTTATATTAATTACAGAGACTGGTTTTAGGTGAGATCAATTCACAGCATACATCCTCCAGGATCTGAAGCTTCCCTTGTAGTTTCTCTTTCAGCTGCTGCTGTCCATTAAAAGGAAGGATTGTGTCTGAGACACGATTATCTGCTCCTTCTCCAGCCATGTCTTTGCACTTTCTTCATTGGTGATTAACTTTCTTAACAAAACTGAGTCTCACCACGCTTCTTCCTCCTACACCTCGGGCAGTTCACAGGCAAACAGCTGATTCCTCACGAAAAACAATTCCATTTTAAAATTTATATTTTATTTTGAGGGAACATTGCCAAGTTGATACTCACAAATGGTAAATGTTCCTCAACATCCTCCCTTCTTTGAACAGCTTGAATTCGAAAATCAATCAACAGCAGCTCAGTCATATCTCATGTTTTGTAGGCACTTTCAGATATATAATATATATATAAAATATATGTATTTTATATAAAATATTTCTTCTGGAGAGCAGGAAGTGAAGTCCTAGCATGGAACCCCAGCACCTCACAGCCTGCTCCCTGCAGAGCTCAAGCCCAGGTGGCACTGCAGAGTTCTGATGCCTTGTTGGGAGTTGTTATGGGGCTTCCTGTGTGGCAGGAGAGCAAACCCGCATAGATTTTCCATTTCACTGAAATTTGAAAAAAAAAAAGATACTAATTTGTGTTAGGCACAGGCAATACATGCAGTTCCTGCCCCGCTGGAAAACAGTCAGCTCAAGCAGAAATATAAAGCTTTATCCCTGTTACCTTCTCAGAAGCCATACCCAACCTTTCCATATCCCAATTTCCAAAATGTTTACAGTCTCCTACATCTCCCATTCCTTTCCAGGGGGCAAAAATTGCTCGGAAGAAATGACCTTCTCTTACGGCAAATTGAGATCTAGTGACTAATGGCTAATCGTTATTGCAATTCTTGACCTGATCTGTAGGGCTGGAAAGCAAGTCTCAGTCTCCAGAGTGTAACCAGATATACCAGGCAGCCCAGGAGTTTATACAGCCAGTGTATTAACAACTGAGCAACTTCAAAATTGTTGCCTTAATGAACAACCTCAGATCTAATAAATTCCAGTGCTAGGACTGGGTGAACACACAATTGTTTTCATTTGAACTGACAGAATTGAAAATAAGGCCTTTCTCTTCTGTTAGTTTATTCAGGGTGAAGAATGGCATTAGAAAATTAGAGGAAACCTTCTCATTGGTTATTTTTTCAGCAGCTTCAAGCTGTTAACAGTTACGTTGTCCCCAGGTATGGGGTGGTGCATGTTATGGCTAAATGATTAGTTTAGAGGCTCTTGACATACAGACTTTTTCTGTTCCCCACTATCAGCTGTGAAAATGTATTTCCAAGCAATTAAACCTCATCTCCTGCTGGCTTGGGAGCCAGGAACCTTCAAATTTCAATTCAAATTCTTCAACACCTACCACTGCTGGGGGAAAAAAAAAAAAAAAAAAAAAAAAAAGAAAAAAAGTAACTTGGTTAGTTGGAGTCACAAAGAAATCTATTGATATGTTTGGGTTTAAAGGGCAAAATGAAAGGCCCGGAAGAAAAGTTGCTAACACTGTAAGTAAAGCAGATGAAAAAAAGGTATTCACTTTTAGTTGTGCAGTTTTGGGACTTGCAGCGCACGTACACATCAGCATGAAAGAGAGGGGTGCAGTAGAAAATGGTAGAAAGGCAGAAATAATATCTGATTCTTTCTTCCTTACCCCCAGCCCCAAAGAAGACTCTCTGACTACATCATTTTTAAAGGAGGGGACCATTGTGTCAAATGCTTGGTTGGCAGCTCACATGCCAAATGCAGAATTAACCACAAGGTTATTGTTTTTACCTGACAGCTTGGTTTGTCTGTGCAGGGGAGAGGAGAGGATCTGACAGCTCAGAGCGAGGAGGACACACATCACTTTCACCAAAGATTGCCAGCTCCTCTTTGCAGATGCTGGAGAGATGAGTGTTGGGAGTTCAAGCTCATTTCTAACTACATTTGAAGCACATTCATGACCCGCTGCAAAGGCCAGATTGCAGGCACACCAATGAGAGTAAGGATATGCTGGCAGTATCTCCTATTTTGGATGATGCTTTGCCATGTGTTTTAATTCTGGCATGTGCTTCTTCTGTATTCCAGTGCCTTTAATACTACAGATACAAACGAATGCAAGAAAGAGGAAAAACACCCTCGGTTATGTTGGTTATCCACACCAAGGAAAAAATGGCAAGAGCTCTCCATCAGATGTTGTCACAGCAAGGGCCAAGAGTTTGCTCTGGGCAGATGCAGCTGCTGCCTGCAATATTCTCTTTGTTGTTGCTTATAACACGTAGTTAATAGTTTTTCAGCTTGCATAAAACATCATCAATCATGCTGACCAATGCTCAGCCTGAGCGTGCTGTAATTTAGGGCAGTTTGATGTGGAGATGTTTATTCATTTATGCTGGAAGGTGCAAGCTACTTGAATAAAGGAAATATAACAACAAAGAGCTATTGTTGTTCCTGTATATTTTGTAAGGACTCAGCCCAGGCCAGAGCAGTCCTGGCCTCTGGAATGCTGGCTGAGTCTTGTGTCAGCACTAGTCCTCTTACTCGCCAAATCCATCAGCAAGACTCAGCAAAAGGAAATAAAAACCTTTTAATTAACATTTCTGCTCTCATTAAAATCACCGAAAACTCGGACTTCCTACGTGGAACCGATATCAGGCTTTAATTGCAATTAACATATTAGTACCCCCCTATGTGTTCTTAAACTGCAATAATTTCCATACCTTTATCATGCTGATAAGCTGGCCAATGACTTCCTGCAATATAATTGAATTGCATATTTGTAGTTAAAAGTTTTATGTAGTTTCTAAAGGGTGTAACTTGATAGCATGTTAATAGGGGAAGAATGAGATTTTACTCCTTCAGACTATTTTAATACTTTATCTGATTTCCACAGATGTCAAAAGTAAGTAATAAATTAGAATTGGATGAATACAGCAAACATATTTATATGAATATTCTTTTGATTTTAAGGGAATTAATTTAAATTGTGTACACACTGCTTTTGTGATTACTTTCCACAAATAATATAGTTAATGAATTTGGGGAAAAGAACATAAAGAAAATGAGGGACTTACCTACGCCTACTGTACAAATAATTTTTAATTTAAAGTGTAGGCATTTGGCTCTACAGTTTCACAGATAAAGATATCTAACCAGGGAAAAGGAATATACTTTGACCTTCATGACAGACCTCATTGTGGTAGATACATGCTGGCTGTTCCAAATCAAACTTTTCTGGATACAAACACCCAGGAAACATAGTTAAAACAGAAACATTTTGTGTGGGGGAAAAGAAAAAAAGATTAAATAGAGTTCTGAAAGCAGATGATTCTCTTCCATCATTTTCTAATTTTTTTTTTTTTTATTATTTTATTCTCTTCTCCTGCATTGGCCTACAGGCATCAAACTCCACGGAATCTTTGGTGGGTCATCAAGAGAAGTATTTTCCTGCCCAGAGTTTCCTGGCTGTGGCTCCCACACTTTCCAGAAGTTTCTCCCATTTGAATAACTGGGTGGCTCTCAGGTGAGGTCGAGTTTCTGCCTCCAGCCAGGTACCTGCAGTACAACTGCCAGCATGAAAGGGGCAGATGACCTTTCTGATCACTGCCTAATTCTGCTTTTTAATGAGACTGATGACACACAGCACTCAGGCAGCAGATGATTTCGATGGCTCTGCCATCCATCATCATAACACATCAACAGGAGTTCAATTCTTCTGGCAAGCAAACTGATTATTTTCTTCAGATGTGTTCCTTTGTTCCTTCTCCCTCTTTGGAGTGGAAGGACTTCCCATGGTTGGTGGCCAATCTTTCACAAGCTTTGCAAATCTTTTTGTTCAATTCCATGTTGTTTTGACAACTCTTTAGTCTTTTAGTCTTTATAATGTCTTTTTTTTGGTCATAATGCCCATGGCTGTGAGGAGACCAGGCCAATGTCTCTTACATTCCTTGGGATTTTTTTTGGTGGTTTTTGTTTGTTTGTTTGTTTGTTTTGGTTGGTTTTTTTTTTTGTTGTTGTTGTTGTGGGGTTTTTTTTGTTTGGTTTGGTTTGGGTTTTTTTTGAGTTTTCCTGTCTTCTTTTTCTTTCCAGACTCTTTAAAATTTAAGGATAGATATTTATGTAGATTTTATGTTTAGACAAGGGAGTTTTGATGACATACAGAAAAACTTTAGGTTAGTGGTAAAATAATTTTGCTTTGCAGGCATGGTATCTTTCTTGGTTGAATATTGCAGAGATCATGCCTGGCCTTTACTTTTCTTGACTTGCAGGTGACTCCTGTTTTGCTAATGATACTGCCAAAATGCATAAAATATCAAACATTTTTAATATCTGCTCCAAACTCTGTAGCTGGAGTGATTGGTGACACACAATCGAGGGGCCAGAATTTTCCAGAATAGACTATCTCATGTATCTCTGAGACAGTCACAGTGACAATGTATCAGCACAAAATAGGCAGGTTGCAGCAGGGAAAGAATGCATTCAGGTTTCATTAAAGAAAGCCCAGTACTGACTAGTAGTTTACAGTTTGACTATAATCTCATGTGTTCTTTCGTCTGGATGAGAAAGAAACAAGGAGTGAAAGGGATAGGGAATAATAAATAGTCACAAGGAAAATCTGGAGAAACAATCATTTTCATTACATTTAATTACAACTGCAGAAATACACTTAAAAATGAGAAATTTTAAATATAGGATGAGATGAGACATGTTAATCTGATTGTTGAAGAAGACTGGGTCGCTCAGTCCTAACTCAGGTACAGCCTCTTGTAGCTTTTCCACTTGAGGAAAATGAAGGATGCCCTGGGAATGCAGCTGCTTGAATTCCTGATCTGCATCCCCTCCTCACTCTGGTGATGTGGACTAAAATGTGAATTTCTGTAGGAAGTCCTCAGAATCCTGTCAATTTTAGGAGGGGGGAAGACAAGTAGATTAACAATTATTTCAAAGCTGCATTGTTGTGAATTATAACAATGGAAATTCGTGGTTTGTGATCCATACTGAATTCTTCCTGCTCTTTGAAAAGTCACATAAAGGGAAAAGTTTTCAGCAGCAGACATTGCTCACAGTGAGCAGAGCATTTGACTTGCCAGAGGACACAGCACTGAGAGTGTCTTCATGTGAAATAACTTATTAAAAGTCAAAAATAGAATAAGCAACCTTAACTTCAGCTTTTGGTGAGCCACAGCTGAGCATCAAGGGTGCTAAAAAGTCACATTTCTGACCAGCTGCACTCGATAACTATTGCAGACAAGCCTTGAGATGCTACCATGTGTAATGTAAGGACCTGGCAAACCTTCATAACTTCTTTAGGGCTTTTTTTTTCTTTTGCCTTTTTTTATCATGTAACATTTAAAAATAATTGGCTAATCGTTCTTAATTCCTTAAAATTTATTGCAGGAATATTGATTCTGATAGACCAGCTTGGTTTTAAGGTGGCTGCAGTAGAGCTGTAGTAGAATTTCCGCAGAAATTCAGAATTAATTACCTGCCCCCTTACTTTGAAGCTACTACTGTGTTATAACAGGGTAAACAGGGTGCAAAGTTGCATTCATATTGCCCTGCTAGGCCAAGAGTGGCAGAAAGGGAGCCAAGGAGCAGTGGGAATGTG
>NW_020955957.1:789168-790953 GCF_003031625.1 Empidonax traillii | reverse complement strand
CAGTAACTCATCCTCTGAGTCAGAACATTGAATTAAGAAAACCTCTTTTTATTATTATTTTTTTTTGGTAAATGAGGAGCAATAATATGGTCCCTATTTTACTGGCCACTGGCAAGTGCATTTTAGATGTATTTAACAGTGCTGGACTATAGGAAAATGATAGGAAAATGAAGAGGGTGTTTTATAAAGCGTATTCTTAAAAACACAGTAAGTATTCCTATGTCCTGCAAAGAATGTAGGCTATTCTGGCAATTTCTAACAATTCCTGAGATGGATTTGCTGATGTCAAGAAGTTTTCAGAGTAGGAGAAAGATCTCATCCTGCAGCTGCTTCAGAGAAGAAAATGTTCAGCTTTGAAAAAAAATAACTGAGACTGACAAATCAGCTGGAAATTGGAGAATAGAACAAAATTTAGCAAAACCCAGGCAAAGCAGTGAGATTCTATCAGCAAGCTTATATATATTTGGGGTTTAAAATATGTCTCAAGCATATTTTTTTTTTTACCAAAACTAAAATACTTATCCAGTCAAAATCCAGTTTTTATTTTTAGAAAAGTCTGAATTTAAATTTTCTGAATATACTTAAAAGGTACACCTGTGTATCCATAGAGTGGAAATTTGGACATTAGGCTTTGAAGAGCAAGAGGAAGGTTTTTGTTTTGCAAAAAATCATGGTGGACTTTTGTTCAGCCAAGAGTTTCTTCGATTTAGTCCTTGTAGATACTGAATTTTTTTTCTCCTAAACAGCAAGAACACTTTCTGTTTGCTCATTCTGGTATGATACAGGTGCAATTTTATCAATAATTAGCCAAAACCCAGAAGGAGAGCAGCTGTTTGTTACCAAGATGAGTGCTGAGATGGCTCATAAATAAGGAGTGTGAGTGAATTGATTCTCTGCAGGATCACCTGGGCCTCCAGAGAAGAGTTCTTTAAAAAGCCTGTGTTAACCAAAGATCCACTGTAACAGTAAGAACATCATGGCACATCTCTATACTTCTCCCACAATTTGATGAGTATGGCTTACAACTTAAAAACAATTTTAGAACTGCTGAATTAGGGAGTACATCAGTGTCTGAGAAGCCTGTTAGGGCTATTTATGTTTCTCCATGACTAGAGATGATGAAGGATGATTAAATTCTGATCAACACTACTCTGGCAGGTGCATCCCAAAGCAAAGATGTTCACAGGGTATTGAAAATTGAAATATTCCAAAATAGAAGAGCGAAACAAACAAGCAAAAAAATTATTTTTGGATGTCGGAACTTCAACATTTTAAGATCCTAAGTAAGAAGCTCAAAGTGGAATAAAAAAGGTTTCAGAGCAACTGCCAGAGGCACTGGTTGACTTTGAGTGGGGCAGTTCTTGTACTGGGACAGAGAGACCCTCCCAGGTCACTTGAATGGTTGGAGAAGGTTTGGATCCAGTGCCAAGAGGGAGTGAAGGTCACCAGAACACCAGAAGGTGATCTGGAGAGCGCTTTTGTCAGGAAAACCTAAAAATGCTGAGAAAAATTAGCCAAGAAAATGCAGACAGGCATTTATTAAGGATATTTAAATTGCAAAAATCGCTTGTGAAGTGTTTGGAGGCAACATATGACGGGTTGTAGAGAGCTGGTCTGGGCAAATTTCCAGGGAAGGTGTAGGAATGCAGGTCTGAGGAGCTGACACTATTACTGCTTCACTGAGTAATGAAAAAAGTAGGTATAGCTCCCTGGGTGACTCAGTTTCCCTGCCATAAAACAGGTTCTAATAAGTTCAGATGTCTGAATAAAATACTTTGAAATGTA
>NW_020955957.1:767166-788926 GCF_003031625.1 Empidonax traillii | reverse complement strand
GAGCTGGTCTGGGCAAATTTCCAGGGAAGGTGTAGGAATGCAGGTCTGAGGAGCTGACACTATTACTGCTTCACTGAGTAATGAAAAAAGTAGGTATAGCTCCCTGGGTGACTCAGTTTCCCTGCCATAAAACAGGTTCTAATAAGTTCAGATGTCTGAATAAAATACTTTGAAATGTATGAGCAAAGATTGCTATCAAAAGAGAGTTAGATATCATTGAGAATGATGACCTCAGCTAAAAACAATTTTTGCTTTAATAATTTATTCTAAACTTATTGAAATAAATGTTTTGTGTTTCATCAATAGACAAAACATGTCATACTGTGTTCATAAATCAAGTCCTGTGTTTAGATTTTCTAAAAGCTCTAGTTAAGCGAGGACGGAGTTTGTGTGCTCTGCAGATGTATGTGATCATAATATTTACTGGTGATATAAGCTTGGCTTTGATTCTCTGCATTAACTTTATCAATGTGAGATAACAAATGACTGAATGTAACTGAGAGCTCGGCTGGCAAGGCGGTGTTGGGTGGATGTCTTCTGATTGACCCCATAAACAAAGCAACGTTTCTCCCCCTCTGAGCATTCTCTGAGGCTGCTAATCATCACAAAAGAGTTATTGTGCTTTCATTCCCAACTCAGACCATCCGTAAATCGAGGCAGAATTGATTCTCACCCCACCAGTGCGTATAAAAGCAGCTTCAAGGGTGTGTGTTCATTACCTGAGCGCCACCGTCGTCTTGTGTGGCACTTTAGTCCTCCCACCCGCCCCCGGTGGGAACGTGCTCGTTAGTTAACACAGATCTCATCTCCTGTTCTCTGAGAAAAGACAGAGAACTTCCCTCTTCGTTTTCAGCAGTCCCAGAGGCAGCTGTGCAGGAGACACTGCTGAGGGGTAGGTGGGAGCAGCAAGGAGCTCCTGGGGCCAGAGCTGTGCCAGCTGAGAGTGAACTCACTGTAGAGTGCCTGGGTGACCACACTCTCACCCTGTGCCACCAGCACATGACTCAGGATAAACTCCATCAAGAAAGCAACTCGGGTTCTCCTCTGCTCCCCAGATTTCTTTGGCCTCCGTGAAGCTCTGGGGGTGTCTGTTCTCAGGTGCCGGTGGATTGTTCTCTGTGCCAGTTACACAGGCAGGGGGTACCTATCCTCGACATCTCACAGACCTTAAATAGACCTGTTCCTTTCAATAATCAATCAGGATGAATTTTAGCAACACTCAGCAGGAAGGAGTTAAGTAAATTAGAAGTATTCCCAAGATTTTGCTTCCGTTCAACTATAATTAAAATCAGACAATAGTGCAAAAATAGTTTGGGAGCATCATACAATGTAGCTCTAAAAAAAAATAAAAATCCCAGGGGGAAGTTATAAATGCTTCCAGCAAACAAAATAAAAAGAAACATTAGTCAATGCAAGCCTCATTTCCTCAACGATAGGAAGTAGCAATGCCATAAATCACGAGTTACCTGAAGTCATAGGAACTTTTGTGCCATGGGCCTTTTGATAATCTTTCTATTTACCATCATGGGAATATTTGTTGAACAAATATTTACTGGACCATACATGCTGTTTCAGTACAAGAGGCATATTTTGTAAACAGCACTGAAAAGTAACCTAGACATGCTAGGAACTCTCAGCTAACCATCACTTATTATCAGATTTATAAAGGACATGTGAGGAAATATACCTCCCAGTATGACAAGAATCTCATTGCAATGAACAACCTAAAATTCGGTTCAATACTCTGAACTGGAAATGTTTGTATAGCTTGTGTTCAGCTCTGGAGCTGACAAAAAAAGGAGGGAGGACAGTGGACATGAGTTTCAGCCAGCCCAGGCCTCACCTCGCCCAGGGCTGGAGTGCTTTGGTCAGAAAACACAGGAGGACAGGACTGCAGTCAGGAAAACACTTGGCAAGCCAGGTGGTCAAGCTGTTTTGCTCTATTTTGTTCTATTTTGTTCTGACACTAACACACTTAATGCTGTTTCAGTCTAAGCATAAATATCCACAAGTGTGCCTTCTTAAATCTCACAAAACCTGCCCAGTGGGGGTGAGCCCTTCTAAGCTCTTTTTTGAAAGAAAACCAGCTACAAGAGCAATGTCAGGGTTATGTGACCAAGGAGTTCTGGACTGGAGTCACAGTAATAATTATGAGCAATTCTTATAGGTTTCTTTTATGCCAAAGAGTTCACATTTATATTTTATGCCCACTTGCCAATACAAACAGAAGCAGAGTAATTCCTAGGGTGGAAAAACTGCTATTCTATGGAAAACAGCTTTCACTGCCATGTGAAAAACTGAAAGGTAGAGACTTGAATGAGAAAATATTTGGCTCTCTGCAAGGCCGGTGCTTAAAATGTGATTATCCATTACTTCTGAAGGCAATGGGAATTTCTCTGAGTTTGACTCCAGGGTTAATATATTAATCCTGATTGCTGCTGTTAGTTGCAGTCTGGGGAAGCAGAGGAGGCAGGTGATGTGTGCTCAGGGGGTCCCCTCCACACCTGCACCCCACAACAGCAGGCAGCATCAGCCTGAGCCCAGCACATGGGCAGGAGCCTCCTGGAGCCAAAACAGTGACCTCAAAGTGCCTGAGGGGGGCTTAGGGTTGAGGGGGGGAATGGTTTGGGGACCAGTCCCTACCACTCAGGCTCAGCCCTCCTTACCTTCCAGTGGATGGTCACAGAAGCAGCCAAGTCTTTGGCTGCTTTAAAAATCAAGAGGTATCAATCAGAAGGTGGTGGGCAGCGACAAATAAAGTATTTTCATAGATACTGCTAATGAATGAACTAGTAGATTCTGATAAACCCACAGTCAGAATGGCTTTTGGGAGGTGATAGACTTTATTCCTACATTTTCCCACCCGGAGCTGTCTGACTCACAGACCTGAAAAAAAAAGTGGGAGTAAAAAATGAGGTCTTTTTTCATTTGGAGGATATTGTAGAGCACACTTTGGGGCATTCCTCTAGTATTTCTTCAGCCCAGTCCTTAAAATGTCACTCTTGGGCATGACCTGGAGATGGAGAATATTGTGATATTTTGGGGTTCTGTTCGATCCTAAATGGTGTCTTTTGAGGAAGTGTCAGGGACTGAAACGTTAAAGGTTAATGACTCAAACAATTGGCCACTTGCAAAAGCAGCAGGGGGCTTTGCTGAGGCCAGCTTTGCACCCCAAAACGAAGGGCAGGAAGAGAGTTTTGGGTGTGTGGTGGTGAAACCTCTGATCTGTGTAAGAAGGATGGAGGTGCAGAGGGGGTGAGCACCAAAAACCCGAGGATGAGCATGGCAAACCCACCTTTGTTTAGCAACAAGCTGCTTTTTGAGCCTGATGAGGGAAAAGGCTGATAAGAAGTAGACCCTGTGGGTTTGGATTATGCTTTTTATCCTGCAGATGTCCTCTCTTACACAACAGGCTCAGATGTAAATCTTCCCCCCAGGGGAGGTATTGGGACATTCACACATAGGCCTGAGGATGTTCATCCTTTCTGATAAGACATAACTGGCTCGATGGGCTGACATGGGAAGTCACTTCTTAGAAAGGCTCATAAATCATCAAAACCCCCCCAAGCACCCTCAGACTCATTTCTGGGGCCTTTGACCAGTGGACTGCACATGTGTGCATCCAACAGTGTCAAACCCTCCCCCTGGGGACACCAGTGGACACCCAAATTGCAGCAGTCAAGACTCCTTGCAGGATTCATGGGTGGTGACACCTCTCCTCTCCTTCTTTTCCTTATATTCTTCCTTTAAGTGTCATTCTTACACTTTTATATGGTAATATTATTGTAGATAATAACCAAACCCACGACATACCTCCTTTCTGTTGCAACCAAATAGTTCTAAACTAAACCTGCCATATATATGTTTTGTTTCACTCTAATCTGCCCCGAGGGACCTATTAACAAGGCCCTCAGTCACCCCACCTGGGTGACAACAGAAGGATAATTGCTAGAGGTGCCAAAGTAAGCTAATGTTATGAGTCATAATTAGCAAACAAATGTTTCTTATGCATTGAAACTGCAGAACTGTAGCTAAATCAGATACTTGCCAAGATTTCAGTGAAATAAAGCAAGTGATATTTAAACTTTTCCAGTTAAAAGCAAGAAGCAAGTGTGGGATTTTTATATAAATGGATCCTGTTTAAAGGATTCAGATAAAGAGACACTGGAAAAAAACCACACAGAACTAAAGCAAAGCATTAATGATCATGAAAAAAAACAAAAACCCCACTTCATAATACCAGTGTTCAGGACTTGACAGAAAGCGGATAAAATCTACCAGAGATTAAAACAGACACAGAACTGAAATACCAGATTGCCTGTGGCAAACTCTGGGAGCAGGCTTGCTCACATGGAATGGGAATATAACATGAAGGCATGACAGGCCATGTTTTATTGGTCCATTAATACATGCCTCAGGTGTGTTCTCAGGCAGGAGGCCACAGGCTCTTCGTTGATAGACTTTGCAGTGGTTAAGCCCTGAAACACCAAAAGCCATTCTGTGATCAGTCAGAGAAAATCAATCACAAAAAAAAAAATCCATTTTAGGAAGATGTGACACGTTCTAAAATATAAAATAAATGACCAGAAACAGAGGCAGATGGCCATCTGCTTTCTTTTAGCTGAGGGGTTAGCAAAGACTCACCCAAAGCTGGAGTTCCTCAAGCACAATAAACCATGCAGAAAACAAAATAGAATGAATCAAACTTTTCTTGACCTACAATTTATTAAGTTTAGGTAATCTGCAAAGATCTGATCTTAAGTGATTTCGTTATATTCTTTAGTTCTCTGGAAAATGATACAGATATTCCCTGTGTATTGATGTCCAGAATGCACGTTTGCAGAGCGACTGTATCCACACTATTTTGGGGTTTAGCACTTTGCCACAGCACAACTGAAAAGTAATTATGGAACCTGAGTCCAGTCAGATGGGAAAAACAGCTGCAGTTTTCAAGCAAAGTAAAAACAATCCCCCATGCCCAGCAAATCCCACTTGGCAGAGTCAGGATTGGCTGGGGAAGTGATTCATTTTCTTGCTGTGGAAGAAGTTACCTGTTGAATGAATGCCTCGGTATCAATGAATGAATGCCTTGCTAGTAGATCTTCATTTTCCTGTTCTCTCCTTCTGCTGAGAATTTCCACCTTAGAACATATGATTTTGCACCTTTTTCCTTCCTTGCAGCTCAGAGGTTTTATTTTCCTTCCACACACAGATGAGAAATGACTTTCCTCTCTTTACCCTAATGTCTCGTTGTGAAATTCAAATGAAATGATTGCTCTTCTTGCAACTTTTGCGGCTGACAGGACCATCCTAAAGTTCAAAGGTTTCACATAAGAACCTTCAAGGAGTAAAATCCTTTCAAGGGACTGAAAAATGTTATTCTCAGCATGGAAGAATAAGGAGAAAGGCTCAGAGGTTCAGGGTGAAGGCACTGGGAAAGCTCTACCTGCTTGCTGAGGTTTTTCCTCCTTCCCCCTCCAAATCACCATCTCAATCATGTTTTCTCTTCCAAATGGGTTGTGACACATATTCCTCTCAGGTTAATGATTTTCTGTAGGCTTACTTCCTCTGTGTTTAATGTTTCATGATCTACCTTTGTACTCTTCCCCCTATCCTTTCAGAAGTTTGTGTTTTACTGTCATTCACTGTGAAGCTGAAAAGGCATTTACATATTGCATATTTCTTCTTCCAGGTCATTAGAGAAGAAATAAGTTAAGATTGGACTCACCACCTATTTTTACAGTTCCAAACCAAGCACTTCCTTTCATTTTATCATCTCATGTTCTGTTACAGGTCTTTGTTTAGTTCTTCAGTCCATTTAAAATTAATGCAAATCTGTCAACCAAGATAGTTTAGATTAATTTTGAATGTAGGAATTTGTAAAACACCATATTAAATCATTTACATTACGTTTGCAATGCTTCCTTCATTCACTAATCTGGAAATTTTATCTATTCCAGCAATCAGGTTTCTCAAGTGCTCACCTTCTATTTGGATCAGCAGCACAAGCTCATTTTCCCTTTTTCCTGCCCTTCCCACCAACACTTATTTTAATTTTATTGCATTCTTTTTGCTAAGGTAGATGCTTCTGGTACACATATTTTGTCTGTAATTTATTAATTGTAACTGGAACTAAATATTTTTGGCCTTCATTTTCCTGCAGTCCCAAACTGACAATGTCTTTTTGTCATTTCCTTTGGTTTTCAGTTCTTGAAACCCAACCTAATACATCATTGAATTGAAGCTCTCTGGCATTGTAAATACTTCTGGTTTCCAAAAATTCAACCCCATTACAAATTGTTTATTTATTTATTTCCTATAGAAAAGATCATACCATCTTTTTTTTTTGTTGTTGTTCAGAGAAATTTAAAGGCAAAATTAAGTTGTTCTGTTTAGTTCTAAACTGTTTTACTCCGGCTAATCTTTAAAAGACAAAATGCTTAATCAAATATTTACCCAATATTTTTCATGCTTTAAAATCCCTCAACCGTTTCTAATCTTAGTCCCCCAAAACTAATAATTTAGCAGTGCACATCTAATTTATTTCTTAGAGTTAACTTTATATTTTAACATGTAAATTTTCCCCTTATGTTCTATACGATGCAAATATTCAAACCTTAACAACTGCTAAACTTTGACACCCTATTTCAGTTAAAATAATCTGAAAATATTTGAGGCAAATATTAATCCAATAAATGAACATCTTATCAGCACTTTTGCCGATATATAATGTATAAGATGAGATGCAGACAAAGATTAGATGACAAAGGCTGAGTGAGTCTGAATGAAGGACTATGAGACAAATCAGAGCTAGAAAGCAACTATTAAGAAAAGAAGTGCCACTTTTTCTGGGCCATGTCTTTTCACTGGGTGACAAATAATTTTCTTGTTTGTTTTTGTTATTTTTTCCCCCTTGCTTGAACTAATAATTGATACTGCTTTCCTTTTTAAGCTAAGATATTATTTCCTAATACAGCCTAGCAATGGTTTTCCATCAGAGCATGCCATTCCCTGCATGGTTGCATTGGTAAATAGCTTTCTAATCACTTTAAAATGGCAAAAGATCATTTAGGAAACAGATAAAATCGATGTATGTCATACAGAGGAGCCATCTTTGAAATAATTACAGGAAAAAATAATTATTAGTAACCTGATGGCTTAGTTTCTGTGTGTAGTTTATTATGATCTTAAAACAAGAACTATTAAATCCACAGAAGCCCCCTGCTGATTTTACTAACTATTTTACTGGGTTCTACATGATGAGTGAAAATTGAATGTCTATTATCCCCTGGCAAGGCAGCATTTAAAACTTCAAAGCAGGGCTGTAAATGTGCTCATGGTTATCCCAAAACACGGCACTACACACAGCTCAGAGAGGTGAAACTGTGTCGGTGAGGCACACCCCAAGCAGGACAGCTTTATGGGCTCGAGAGAAACTTTGCTTCCCCAGCCATTAATTACGCTGCAGTGCCATGCAAGTATCATTTCAACTCAGAATATCTGTGAGCTTTCCCGGATCTTCCATTATCACCTTGATTTTAGGCCGGTTTGTTTATGGTTTTAACGTGTATGGGGGTTGGCTGGTGGGAAAAAGTGTCAGCACAGATGTGCTTTCTGAAAGGGAGAGCTGCAGTAGATTACTCAAGCCCATCTGAAGCCCTTGATGTAGCCAGAGTGACATCCAGCAGCTGCTGGGTTGCAGATGTTCCACGTGCGTTTCCGGGTCTGCAGACACAGAGGTTGCTCCCCATTCCGAGGAAGAAGCACCACCTTCCTAATACCTGTTAAAAGTAAAGTTAATTATGTCTCAGTGTCTCCTCAGGGTAGCTCAAGGACAGACACTGCAGCAAACTCTATGATCCACATAATTAAGGATAACCTGGCAGTGGTTCATCTCCTGGAGGGTGGACTGAGAAATACCTGCTGTGAGAGCTCCCAGAAATAAAGGAGTTAAAGATTTACAGCCCTGTGTAGGTGATCAGATTCCTTTCACTTCATCCCACCCTGAATGGATGCTTAAGATCCTGAGTCCCTCTTTTCTGGTAGTCCAGGGCAGGATTTGGTGTCAAACACAACCAAATAAGAAAAGCAGCCCTGGGTGAACCGCAGGGCAAGGCAGAAACTTTTTCTCCATCTTATCATCAGTGGTAGCTCCATTTTTCCAGCTCTAGCCTGACCACCCAGGGAAGCTGTGATGAATAGTATTTCTGTATACAGTTGTATCTGGAAAATTAAATAGACTCCTTTATAAACCAACCAAACTACAGGCCATGTACAAAGCTCCTTTTTAAAGTGAGTTGTTTTTCTTCAGGGACAAACTTCAGGTCATCTGCTATCCTATAAGCCTTAAGGTGGATAATAAAAATGACAGCTCGTTTTGTACAACATCAATCAGGAATCCCAAACATATTTTTTCCTTTGTTGTGACTGTTGTTAAATTAAATAGACTACTCAAAGCAATGGTACCATCTTAAGTTCAAGCACTTGAATGGAAGTGAGGCTGTGTGAATAATTAAGTATAAATTAAAAATAATATGTATGGAAAACGTTTTTCAGAACTAGACTGAAGTGATAATTTAATAAACTACTCTGGATCACCCCGGAAACCCCCAGGTGATGCACGAGACACAGCCCAGGTGAGACTGTTGATTACAGAACTCCAGAGAAGATGTGGCAGCAGAACAGACTCCTTATCAGTCCCTTTGTTGATGAGAGATGCCTTCAGTGCGGGAGCAATCTGATATAAATAGGATTCATTCACAAGTAATCCAGGGGATGATAAAGGGATTTTTGAATGGAGATATGCTAATTTCTGGTAGATGTGGACAAGTATCTCTCCCTTAGGTAAAATGTTTTAATACACCAGCAAGTTATTAAGCTCTATTAACAAATCTATAAAACAGCATTTAAAAATTTATCTTTTTACTCTTAGCCCACCTTTTACTTTTGCTTAGAACTGCTGTGTAGTGCATCTATTTATTTTGATACTCAAAATACGAATACTTGAGGAGCTCAGTGCAGCTGCAGAGCCCTTTTGTAAGACTTAAACTTGCAATACCAAAATTCTATTAAACTTCCTAAATCCAATGCCAGCTGCCCATACAATCACAACCTCTATAATTTAATTGCATTCTATTAACAAATTCCCATCCAACCCTTTGTCCAAGATGTCACATGTGCCATCAGCGATAGCTGCGGTAACTCAAAACAGGTATGAAGATATCATCTGACCATCAGAGGGAAGAGGATGTAGAGATAAAAGCTGCTTTCAGAAACAAGAAGTGAAGGAAATTGATATGATATTCCCACCCATGGACATCAGGCTTATTTCACTGCTCACAATTTCCCACTAATAACTTTTGCTACCAGATGTTGTCACGCTGGTTTAACATGACATAAATCGTTCACGATAAAAACTGATCTGTTCCCAATTCTCCAGGCCCTGCTATTACTATCAGAGCATATTTCAGTAGCTGCTAATGTTGCAAGTCCTTAATACAGGTATCTAAACATCTGTGCTGAGAAGCACATACATTTTGGTGTTTCCCAGAATTACAGAGTAGAATATAGAATCATAAAATGGGTTGGTTGGAAAGGACCAGGGTGGGTCTTGGTCCAACCTTCCTGCTTGACAGGGTCATGGACTGCATCCAGTTGGGTCTGGAATATATCCACAGCCTCTCTGGGTGATCTGTTCCAGTGCATGGCCACCTGCACAGTCAAGAAGTTCTTCCTCATGTTATCAGCTGAAGGCAGTTCTTTGAAGTTGCCAGTACTATTAGAATTTATAATAATTAGTAATTTATCTAGTTCTGTGTGGCGTGCACTGCAAAAAAAAAAAAGTAACACAGTTACAGCCCAGTGCAATTCCATCTGACAAAGCTTATCCTATCCAGGCAGAGGTCTTAGAAACTGGTCTTTAAAAAAACCTCACGAATTGGTCTCATTCGATGCGGCATTAAAATTACACGGCTACAGCTTGGCAGGACAAGGCACTGTAACACATTAGGAAGTAGACAAATGCATGCAAGAAGTATGCAGAAGTTCCAGGAGCTTATCCTGGAGCAGCACAAACCCTGGGGACAGTGCTCTCCACTGCCAGTAGCAGAGTGATGTGGTGGACCACAAATGAGTAGTGAATGCTGGTAACCAGTTAGTTAATCAACACAGCAGCTCAGTTCTCCTGGAGTTAAACCATTCCCCCCTTAAAAAAATCCCAAACAGAACAAACCAGAGAAGCACCCCCAGCTCCAGGGCCAAACCATTTTTTTTTTTCCACCAGCTCGCTGATAAATAAAAGAGCATAATTATCCCTTAACACGATTTTTGGAGCCTGTGAATCTAACAAGAGCTCCTTTAAGGAAGCCAATTTACAAGTCTTTCTTCCTCTTAATACTGTTAGCCACTGCTAACACTATCTAATTATTTTAAACTGCCCAGTTTGTGGTTCTTGATTCTCCTAGTTGCAACATGTCACTTTAATTACATTCAGCACTAAAGTTATCTAAACAAGAGGTTGCAACACCACAAAGTACCCATAACTTCAGCAATATTGATCATTTTGAAGAAAAGATGAAATATTTCTTTAGATTCCTGAGCATTTAAGAAAAAGCCCTGTGACTAGGCAGGTGACACGAGCTCTGCTAATGATCCCTTTGGAATGGTGTCCAATGAACGTTCACACCCAAACACAGTAATTCAGGAGGCACTACATAATCACATTAAACAACTCATCCAATTTGGATGGGCAAAGTTAATTTAAGCCAAGGAACATAAAGCACTTGTAAGTATCTAAAAGAGGGAATTGATCAGCAGACCCAAACACATCTCACATTTATCAACAGCACATTGCTTTCTGAGGCTGAATGTTCGGGAAATGGAGGAGTCATTTTATTAATTAGATCCAGTTCCTCTTCATGGCCGTTGATTATCCTTTACTTAGAAAGAGAGAACACTGGGTTGTTACAAAAGAAATTAGTCACACAAATGTCTCAGTTTTATACAGAATCAATTACTCTGCCTACTTTTTCCCTCGGACCTACCACTTAATCTCATTTATGCTGCTGTGGTGGTGTGCCTTGTTCTCAGATCCTGCATGACCAGTTTTCAGCACATATTTACCAACAAAGCTCTCTTTAATCAAATTTTTTCTTGAGCAAAAGGCAGTACCAGTAATAAATGCTCTACTTCCAGTTAGCTTAGTTTTGTTCAGTATGTAATGCTGGGTTTATTGTGAATGGAAAAGTAGTTTAACCTGAATTTTTGGTTTCCATGTCTTACCTCATTCATGAACAGGAGATGAGGGGAAAAACCAATCAGGAAATCTGGAGGCATTTTCATCGTCACACATTTTTGCTAATCAAGGTGATCCTCCAGATAAGCTGGACAATAAGAATGGACAAAATGTCTTTGTTCACTGCTAATACCCACATTTTGGACAGCAGGACCTCAGCACAGATGAGATCATGTTGATTCTTGATCACTGACATAATTGTGCTTTCCTACTTCCATTTCTTCAAAATTGTATCAATCATTCAAACATCAGCAATCCACATCAGTGCAATGAACCAAGGGAATGGAGTTTTTTTTTTCTCTTGCTGTGAGGAGTTACTTTTGCCTTGCTATTTCCCCATGGAACCACTACTAAAAACATTTATGTGCCTTCGTGTACCCATGCACGCCAGACAATCACTTCTTGTACCATCTATTCACAAGCTTCTCTGACAGATGTTCTGCTGAAAATACATTACATCTATAATATTTACAGAAAAAAAACCCAAATATTTTAAAATCAATATTTATAACACTTTTAATATTTATGGTACCGAGATTTTGTGAGCTGAAAGTCAGGCAATTTAAATTATATTCAGTCTTGGAATATTAAATATATAGAAAGATTTGTAGTGAGCTTTCAGTTCTTTATGCATAGTTCCAAGTATGAAATTGATGTAAAATCAGTGTGATGATTGACATTTGCTGTAGATTTGTTCCACAGCATTTAGCTATCTTTCATCATATTTGGGTGTTAAACCTAAAAACAAGGCTGAAAAGCATGCAGAGGATATTAAACGGTGACTACCACTTCTGTCAGTGGAGAAATATTAAATAAAGGTGCAAAAAGAAGGTAAATAAAATTGGTTTGCAACCCATTAAAGTTAAATAATTCTAATTTTCTCTCCTTGGTGGTTTCTTGATGCAGCATAACTGAAAAATGATAGTTCATGAAATTTTATAAAATGCTTTGATTTTATTCCATGTGGTTGTTGGTTGGAGTCCATGCACCCAAATCCAAAAGCACCATCGTCTTTGTTACCAGTCTCAGCAAGGGTAATTTCAAGGTAAGCTCTTAAATCAGATTGAGACATTGCAAAGTGCTTTTCTTTTTCCTGTCCTGCAGTCCTTTTGTAGCCAAACAAAGATCTTCTTTCTCTTCAGATATCAATACAGGGTCTTTCAGGGTGATTAGATTTTATTAAAAAGTAATTAAAATAAAAAACAGCAAACTGCATGTTTAATGAAGTAGGGAATAAATGTTCTAATGATGATTTACATTTCTCATGTACATTTTAGCTAGAATAATCCCAAAGTAGTTTAAACTGTGCTCTTTAACATGCTGGGATTTGCACACTAATGCATTGATTATGATTCCATAACTGAAGGCTAGAATTTATCCTCTTCTTTACGTATTAATTATACTGTGTGCCATCCCTAATCTTACAGAACTTATTCTTAGGCTAGAGAATGAGACAGTGCATTTGAAATGGATTTTTTCTGAATATTTTTGTGAGCCTCAGCCTTTTCCATTACTGTCAGTAATAGGCTGGTTTTAAAAATTCCAATTAAACTCAGCTATTAAAGTGATGATTGGTTTGTTTGTTATTTTTGTGTTTAGTACAGGACAGCTCTTCGAGGCATTTTTAGGGGGCTGACCTTGTGGTATCAGAAGATGCTTTTCCGCTCTAATTTCATGCTGCAATATTAGAGTTTGGACTGAGTCAATGTGGGGAAGATTTCTTACTGCTTGAGCACAACAATTAAAAGAACATTTGCTAGTAGGAAGTCTTTCCTAACATGAAACTTAAATGCACTTTGCTGCAGTTCAAGTCCATTGCTTTCCATCTTATTCCCTAAAAGTGGAACCGTTTATTCCATTTTTTTTTGTGCAATGGCTTTTTTCTGTGCCTTAGGGCTGTTGTGTAGGTCCTTTAACAGAGTTATTTCAGCTCTTCATAAGCACTCTGGCTTTTTTTGTCCCTCTTTTGTGCAGCTCCTTCAGCTGGTACTCCAGCTGAGGTTATCCTGTTCCTGAGGGTAGCTGGGGGATTACCTGGAGCATCCTCCAGGTGATGTTCCAGTTAACAGCTGTGCCAAAACCTGCCTGGATTGACTTGGTTTGGTTTGGTTCAGCAGAACCACCTGTTAAAATCTCTGCCATAAAATCTCAGACTATAAAGGATCAGAGGCACGAGGCACAGAAAATGAACCATGGAAAGAGGAGTCACCGTGTGGAAAATAATAAAGAAATAAAACTTGCTTTCAAAGAGGGCAAGCAACCTGCACACCCCTCCTGAAAATAAACAAAAACCCCCTTATATTGGTTTGGCATTTGCTGCTATTTTTAAATCCCAGGTGTGAGATATAATTTTTGGTAATAGCCTGATATTGTGTTTAATGTTCAACCAGTGACAAATGACAAACCTCAGGGTTTTTTCTGCTCATTTTTTTCATAATTCTTTGTTCTCCATCCTTGTCCAAGTTCACAGTGTTGCACCTGTCCCTACTGCTCTTCTGTCTCATTTCTTTCAGACCAGTTTTCCAACTTATCCACATAGTTTTGAATTTTAAACCTCACCTGTTTTAATTTCCTTGAATGACATTTGCAATCTGCAAATCTCCATTTCCTGGGTCCTAAATAAAAATAATGAACAAAACTACATATCCACTTTGGAAGTGAACCATTGATAAGTGGACCTATAATACAGTTTTAAAGTCTTAACAATAATGAATGAAAACATCTGAAAAAAAATAGTTCATTTAGGTACAGTCAGTCTATTGGGTGGCAAAGTTTAAGTTCAGCATAACCTGATTGCCATTTTCCAAGGTCTCAACATTATATAGACATTTAGGAATGGGAGAGGAAACAAAGAAAAAAAAAATCTTTATTTTGCTCATATCAGTAGAGGATTCTGGTACAATGGAACGCTGTTGCCTAAAGACATATTGACAACTTTATTCTCTTCTTTCTCTAAATTTTTCTCATATTTATGATCTACATGGGGAATTCTCTCCCTGTATAACCCAGAGAGCTGCAGTACATACTACATTCCTGTGGAAAAATGAAGCAAGCTTTGGTGGCTGAAAATCAGTTAAGAGGAGGAAAAGAATCTTGTGACAGTATCAGTCAAAATACTTTAATGCATCCTTTAGGAAGAATAACATTTTTACTGCATGTAAAAATTAATGCACCATCTCTGAGCTTCACTTCTTTTAGAAAAATTCCATTTTCAATTCAGAAAATAAATTGAATAAGAATTATCATGGATTATTTGAAAAATAATTACCCGTCTCCCACAAATGCAAACATTTAGCCCAATTAATATTATTTGAACTTGAACCAATGATGCGATGATTTTGTTTGGTTTTCATTACTGACATTCCTTTTGACTGTCTTTTTTTGTTGAATAATTCATTGTACATGACATCCCAATTAGTAAACAATAAATTCAGTCCGAGAGAGAGAAAAGTAAATTGCCTTTTCTGCACCGTTCACAGCTCTTTGCAAACCTGCAATAAGTCGTCACTTAAGAGACGCTGCTGTGGAAAGGATGCTGCAGGATGATGGATCACACGGTTAATCTGGAGGAGTAAATTGCAATCACTGCTGTAAAACACGGAACCCACCTTCGTTCGGAAACCACACTCTCGAATTAGCGACTGACAGAATGAATGCAAGAGCATAAAGCGCCTCACAAAGCAGTGTTTTTGTAAATTCAACTGAATTATGCAGGAAACTGCAGCTCAGAAGCTGGCTGGATAAACAGATCACGGATCCCAGGCAGTGTGTTCCCGTGGTTAAATCAGTTTGCAACTTCCCCGGATCGTTCTAGACCTTTTAAAAAGCTTTCTAGACGCAGTGCAAAATTATTTCACCTCTTAAAACTGCCTTGGTTCTATCACTGGTTTTATCTGAAAATGTATTTTTTAACAAGATAAGACACTTCAGACTATTTTTGTGTACTGAAATAAGGCATTTGTGTTAGCCACCTCTCGGCTGTGGCAGTTGCAAATACCATAATTATGTCACATTTCAAAGTGTTTGTAACGATAAGACTGATCCAAATGGGAACTAATGCACCACCTGGATGTCCCTCCAAAGGAGGAAGGAAGAAGGAATAGAATGGACTGTGCACAAGGGAGAGATCCCACCACCCTCACGCTTGAACAGCATTTCTGCCTCCAAGCTCTCTCTCCTGCTGCTCCTTGTTCCTCCAAACCCACCAATCTCCAGCTCCATTGCAATTCCTCGTTTCCCTGCCGGGTCAGCCTTGGGGGAAAGAACTGCTGCCTTTTTTTTGCTGTGCTCTCCCTGCAGTGAGCTCACTGCCTTTGAGCATCAGCAGGGACAGCACTGAAAACACAGGGTGAGGCAAACCCCCTCCCTTTGCCTGGAGAAAGCTTGTCTGCAGCCATCACACACACACTGCTGGGGATGATATTGCTCTGACAGCCTGAAACACTGACCCGTGTTTCTGTAGTCAAAACAATTTGGGGGACCCAAATCACATTTTCCTTACTTCGCTGCCATAAAGGTATCTCCACGTTTCAGATTCTTATAATTATCTTTTAAAAAAACCCACAATTTTTTTTTTTCTTATAGGTACAGCTACACATATCTTCGGATCTTTGTGAGTATTTGAATTGATTTTAATTTTGGCTGAGGAAGTGGAGATGGGTGACTGGACTCAGAGTCGCTGGGAAGGTTTAATCTCATTTCAAAGTTGCAGCCAAAGCAGAACTCCCCAGTCCCACCAGGCTCTGCAGCTGGAATTCCATCCTTGAGAGCCCAGTTTTAAGAGGCTGACATGTATGAGTTTTTGTTCTCCTCATCCATTTCCACTGTATCTCATGCAAGATGGATTTGTTCCAGTCTTTTTTTTTTTTTTTTTTTTTAAATGGGAAATGGCAATTCCAGCCCTGCACTGGAGTCAGAGAGGTACTGGATGGATAAAACTTGCCTATATGGAAGACAATGCTTTCCCCAGCCATGCCAGTGTTTCTGGCCAAGCTGGCACCTACTGACGAGTTGATTTCTTGATTACCCACCTCCTATCAGGCAATTAATTTTACTGAGCCTGAACTGAAACATCAGGACTTCCAGTAAGTTCTGGGTTGTTAAAGACACTGAAATGTTTAATTTCACCAAGCAGAAAGAAAAGAGACTCAAGTGAACTGTTTTCAGCGCTAATTTGGAATTAAAAGGTAGAAGTTATCCCCTACACAGTCACAGCTCTGCCCCGAGTGCATTCCCAGCTCTTTCTCCGTGTTATTCCCTGCTGAATGGGATGGAATAACACAGTGGAAAAGTCGGTAAAATAAAAGATAAGGAATATGTACAAATTGATAGCCATCTCTGTTAAACTTTACATGAACTAGTTTTATTTAAAAGTTGCCTTTTCATTTGTTTTTTTTCACATCATTTAATTTGGCGTTGCAGCGAACGTCTTTTTAATGCAAATTAGGTGAAAAATGCTTTCTGCTTTAACATTAAATCCCTTGACTCTGCTCATCTTCATCATGGCTTTCTCCTGTTAAAAAAAAAAAGCTCTGCACACTACATTATTGCTTAATTATCCCACATTGCATTTTCATTGACAATCAAAAACTCAAAACTGCTGACATTACCTTACTAATAAACACAAAACCTCTTCTGCCCACTGGGGATGGAACCCAATTCAAGTCAAATGGGTGATATTGTTTGGATATTATGGTCATATTTTAGTACTTGAAACAAACCCCAAACAACAAAACTCCAAACTTTAAAATTTCTTATTCTTAGGCTTTTCAGACAAAATAAATAAATAAATGAATAGGATGTTTCCAAATATGGGACTCAAAAAGAACCAGCTGAAGCCACTGAACTACTATCAAGAATATAATACCTCAAAATCAAACCTCTCAACAAAGCCACAAATCCTTTAAAACCCAGAGCATTGCTAATTTTTTTTTTTTTTTTAAGGATTAGAGGACAGACCTGTAATGTAAAAATCTATATTTCCTTAAAAATTAAATGTGCATGTATATTTATACATAGGTGGTTCTGACTAAAAATAAATATCTCATCTGTCTCAACTTATAAAACACTGTTTATAAATAGCTTTTTTTGCAATCTTAAAATATATTAATTTATTATATGGTCAAAAATATCTGAGCTATGCTACCAACTTACCTAAAAGTAAGGTTTTAAAATTTTGAACTTTATATAAAAGTACATCATTCAAAACTGACCTTGGTTAAAACTCAGTTTCTTAAAACAGCCCGTTTAAGTGTCCAAAGCATGCATTACATTTCATATATGGGTAATAAAGATTTGATTATACAAGTATCTGTTTATTAATCACCAGGCTGAATATATGTCTCCCTCAAAGTTTAAAAAGGTTTCAGATAAACTGGATTGGTTTTTGTACCCTACTGTTTGTCACTTTCATAACTTAAATGCAAAATTAATTTGGACTTTTGCCATGACTGTGTTACTAAAGAAGCTGTAATAAAACAGAGCATCCACGATTTTCCTCCCCTTCAAATTAGCACGAATAATAATTTTCTTGGTGGGTAAATCTGTTGAATCTGTGGCAGTCTAATAGAGTTATTTCAGAATGACCACAAGCATTAATCACATGTTTTACTCCAGTTCAATGTCAGAAACATTGTTCAGAGATCAGGAATGAACACACACTGTGTGGAGTGTTGTACAGTCCAGAAGAACTAATCCTTTCCTTTCTTTTTCTTTTTTTTTTTTTCTTCTCTTTAACTGAGCACTTGCAACTGCTGCTCATACAGCCCCAGTCAAACAGGAATTCTGAAATTATGGATTTTGTCATTGAGGTATTTTTTGCTATTTGCACCTAATTAATTAGTAATAGATGTGGAAGGAGCATTCTGACCTAGTTATAAATCTCCGTGGGTGCGTGTATATTTATAGCATTCCTCGCTGGACTAGATCCTTAGACAGAGCACAATAAATGAACTTTGAATGATTCAGTGGCGTTAGTTTCTTGTCAACTTTCACAAACACCTCTGCTGAGCAGAAATATTTATAATACCAGCACCAAAAGTTAAGTACAGCTATCCTGGGTGTAAATTTTGCACACCCTTATTGACGTTTCGAACTGGCAGCTCGATGTGCTATCTGGTGAACTTCTACCCGTGATGAGACTGCTATTGATCCCCACAACATCTAAAGCTGTTCTGATCTTTAAAAAGTCCTTTTTTTTTTTTTTTTTTTTTTTTTTTTTTTTTTTTTTTTTTTTTTTTTTTTTTTTTTTTTTTTTTTTTGTATTTACTTTTCCTCCTTTAGCACATGTTAAACCCTTTTGTACAGTCTGATGCACCGAACTCACCTACGCCGTGATGCCAGTCTTAGGGTGGATAACGCTTTTCAGCTGTACTAACTGGCTAAATTTATGAACACAGCTGGTGTTCCTCCCTTACTGCTCTGCGGTGCTTTCTTGCGGATTTTCCTCTGATAGTATCTCATCCTTCCACATCAGAAAGGAACCTGAACGTTTATCATGAGGCTCCAGAGAAAGACGCCTCCGTGTTAGAAGCCTGGGATTTTTTACGAAGGTAAATCTCTTCAGCTGGATTGTATATGTACATGCACATCCATACAATTTTCCCTTGCTAACACCTGCAAACAGTTGAGTTTAATTAAACTGCAGCTGTTGCTGCTGAGAACACAGATTTACCAACAAATATGCTAACTTTACATTGTCTTTCACTGTGCGGGTTGTTTTTTTTTTTTTTTTAATCCCAATTATCTGCTAACATTCTTCTTTAATGGTAGAAACATTTTGAAATATGGGCTGTGTAATTAAAGGCTAAAAATCAAAGCGCTGTCTAAAGTGGTGGGCATGTGATGCGAGTAATGGTGCTCCCTAGATGAAGACCTTAGAGAGTAATGTATATGCAAATAATATCAGTTTACTGCACACCTTGAAAGCCAAATTGCTCATCAGTAGACATCTGGGAAAATGAAGAATATTCACAGATAATGTGATGCAAGCCCCTGAGTTATATGCCATCTTGCAATAGGATAAACTAGCAATTAGGCCATTTCCTAATAAAAGGAAGGATATAAAAAGAAGAAATAAAACTAAGAATAGAAATAGATAATACTGATACCAGAGACAAAACATAGCAGAAATTTATTCTCTTTTATATTGAAAAAAAAAAAAAAAAGTTAAAGCCAGCGTGACTGTCTTGACAGTCAAGGACCATCATAAAACAATGAAATGCAAAGCTGCTTCCAACCATTCCTGATCTGCAGTTCCCTCTCTGGGAAGCCCTTAGTGGTGACAAACCAAGCAAAAGAAACTTCCCCACCAGTTCCATTGAATTGGCAGTCATCAAAAGCTATTTTATACCCTAAATTTCCAAAGCATCTCACTTGGAAATCGCCACATTGTTGCACTTGGTGGGAAATGATTAAGCAGCCCAGATCCTTTCTTTATTCAATTTTGATAAATTATGATTCCTTAAACATTGAATAGCAACATAGCCAATGGAGATGTGCAATGTCCAAAACAGTCAGAAGCTCCTAGTACATGAACTGGGCAGCCACACAGTAACTGAGAAGCAGTGCAACTTAGACTCTCAAAAATTATTATTTTTTTTTTTAATAGGAAACTCTGCCTAAATTTCTGATACCTTTCAGTAGATACAGATATATAATAAATTGATATATGCAAATATATACTGCCTTGGGAGATTCATATAACAACACAGTTTTTAAAAAAACCCAGTGTGATTTATAACAAAACCACAGAACTATGTTTCTCACTACCTTTCAGCTATCAGACTTGGTAGATCTTATGAGAAAATACAGAAATCCTTTATGCTCACTTGTTTCCGTGACAGACTGTCTCTTGCTGTTTTATAAAGACATGCTACTGCTTCGCTGACATATCTATAAAAGTAAACCATGTAATTAGTACCTTCCAATAAGTCCTTCATATCAATTCATACCATCTACCACGGGGTGCATTTTCATCAAGCTATGGATGTATCTCTCTGGTGCTGAGAGAAAAGAACACGTTTGTAATTAGCATCAGATAAAAGGAGCCTATTCTGGAAAGCAGTGATAGATCAGCATAATCTGTTATATCTAAAACAGTATTTATGACTGCTGCAAGAGCTGCTGGTTAACATAAATTAATGCTTTCTGTTCCTTGCAGCAATCTGTCAGATGCAGAAGGAAGAGCAGGGTAACTCAAATCCCAGAGTGCAGCTTCCTAATCCCCACGATGGCATCATCCCTCCCTCCACTGAAATGAGGTGGAAGAACAAGGAGTGTGTTTCAGCCAGTGTGATGGAGCAGAAGGTTGTTGCCAGGGAGCTTTCCTACGCTTTTAAAATTGCTCAGGCCCAAATGGGGACTCTTTGCACACATCCTGAGCTAGAGGTTCTGGTGGATGTTCAGAGGTGGAGCAAGCAGCTCACAAAATGCATTTGAAGCTCTCCTCTATTAAAACCTTATCTTGAACTAGTGTTCTTTTAAAGGAAAAAAACATCCCTATTTCTGTACCTGTCTTCCAAAATCGTGCCTCTGTCTCTCTGGGGAGTGTCATCACCACTGGACTACACGTGGGGGACAAGTGTTGGCATCTGCCTACACCCCTCTGCACAAGATTCTCAGTCAGGGAGAGATGGTCTAATTTAGGAGCTACATCACCTCCTGAAGGGGCTTTGGTCCTGGAAGTGTAATGGGAAAGATATAATCAGTTCAATTAAGGCACAGTCCCCAAGAAAGGACAGAGGAAAAATTCACCTTCATCACAGCAGGAGGGGAACTAAACAAGACTCCTCTCCATAGTCAGTGCCTGTGTGCAGGATGAGGCTACTGCATGTTAGAGGAGTGCTCAGCACAGGCATGAGCTGCAGGATGAGCAGTGCTTTCCTGAAAATATGAAGAAACCATAAAAAAAAAAATCTCCAAAAGCAGAAAATTTGTGTCTTGGAACTTTGAATAATGCAAATAGAAGCATGTGGAGAACTCAAACATTTATAGGGTTAAATGTGAACTAACTATGACTTTCCCATGCCTTCCTCTTCATTCTGGGTGTCTGTGATGGACTGAAATCCCATAATCCCATTTTAATGCATCTGTGTCTCTTTTTGGCTTTGGTCCTAAAACTGTACTTTAACAGAACCTAACTGTGCTGTACTGTACTAGTTCTAGTTTGTGCAGTTACACTCACTTCTGTTTGTATCATAATTAACTAAAACATTAATACTATAATTAATTTAGTATAGATATTTTAAAACATCCAGAAATGTCAGCATTTACACACACAGACTCAATTCCCTAATTCTGTTTTCTGATTCTAAACCTGCCCTGACACAGCTCCAGGCCATTCCCTCTGCCCCTCCTGACGAAGCTGGGGGGGGGGCTTTCTCCTCAATCTCCTCTTGTCCAGGCTGAGCAAATCAAGCCACCTCAACTGCTCCTCGTATGTCTCCCCCTCTAGACCCTTCACCACCT
>NW_020955957.1:763749-767145 GCF_003031625.1 Empidonax traillii | reverse complement strand
TTTTGCACACCCTTATTGACGTTTTGAACTGGCAGCTCGATGTGCTATCTGGTGAACTTCTACCCGTGATGAGACTGCTATTGATCCCCACAACATCTAAAGCTGTTCTGATCTTTAAAAAGTCCCTTTTTTTTTTTTTTTTTTTTTGTATTTACTTTTCCTCCTTTAGCACACGTTAAACCCTTTTGTACAGTCTGATGCACCGAACTCACCTACGCCGTGATGCCAGTCTTAGGGTGGATAACGCTTTTCAGCTGTACTAACTGGCTAAATTTATGAACACAGCTGGTGTTCCTCCCTTACTGCTCTGTGGTGCTTTCTTGCGGATTTTCCTCTGATAGTATCTCATCCTTCCACATCAGAAAGGACCCTGAACGTTAATCATGAGGCTTCAGAGAAAGACGCCTCCGTGTTAGAAGCCTGGGATTTTTTACAAAGGTAAATCTCTTCAGCTGGATTGTATATGTACATGCACATCCATACAATTTTCCCTTGCTAACACCTGCAAACAGTTGAGTTTAATTAAACTGCAGCTGTTGCTGCTGAGAACACAGATTTACCAACAAATATGCTAACTTTACATTGTCTTTCACTGTGCGGGTGTGGTTTTTTTTTTTTAATCCCAATTATCTGCTAACATTCTTCTTTAATGGTAGAAACATTTTGAAATATGGGCTGTGTAATTAAAGGCTAAAAATCAAAGCGCTGTCTAAAGTGGTGGGCATGTGATGCGAGTAACGGTGCTCCCTAGATGAAGACCTTAGAGAGTAATGTATATGCAAATAATATCAGTTTACTGCACACCTTGAAAGCCAAATTGCTCATCAGTAGACATCTGGGAAAATGAAGAATATTCACAGATAATGTGATGCAAGCCCCTGAGTTATATGCCATCTTGCAATAGGATAAACTAGCAATTAGGCCATTTCCTAATAAAAGGAAGGATATAAAAAGAAGGAATAAAACTAAGAATAGAAATAGGTAATACTGATACCAGAGACAAAACGTAGCAGAAATTTATTCTCTTTTATATTGAAAAAAAAAAAAAAAGTTAAAGCCAGCGTGACTGTCTTGACAGTCAAGGACCATCATAAAACAATGAAATGCAAAGCTGCTTCCAACCATTCCTGATCTGCAGTTCCCTCTCTGGGAAGCCCTTAGTGGTGACAAACCAAGCAAAAGAAACTTCCCCATCAGTTCCATTGAATTGGCAGTCATCAAAAGCTATTTTACACCCTAAATTTCCAAAGCATCTCACTTGGAAATCACCACATTGTTGCACTTGGTGGGAAATGATTAAGCAGCCCAGATCCTTTCTTTATTCAATTTTGATAAATTATGATTCCTTAAACATTGAATAGCAACATAGCCAATGGAGATGTGCAATGTCCAAAACAGTCAGAAGCTCCTAGTACATGAACTGGGCAGCCACACAGTAACTGAGAAGCAGAGCAACTTAGACTCTCAAAAATTATTATTTTTTTTTTAATAGGAAACTCTGCCTAAATTTCTGATACCTTTCAGTAGATACAGATATATAATAAATTGATATATGCAAATAAATATTGCCTTGGGAGATTCATATAACAACACAGTTTTTAAAAAAACCCAGTGTGATTTATAACAAAACCACAGAACTATGTTTCTCACTACCTTTCAGCTATCAGACTTGGTAGATCTTATGAGAAAATACAGAAATCCTTTATGCTCACTTATTTCCGTGACAGACTGTCTCTTGCTGTTTTATAAAGACATGCTACTGCTTCACTGACATATCTATAAAAGTAAACCATGTAATTAGTACCTTCCAATAAGTCCTTCATATCAATTCATACCATCTACCACGGGGTGCATTTTCATCAAGCTATGGATGTATCTCTCTGGTGCTGAGAGAAAAGAACACGTTTGTAATTAGCATCAGATAAAAGGAGCCTATTCTGGAAAGCAGTGATAGATCAGCATAATCTGTTATATCTAAAACAGTATTTATGACTGCTGCAAGAGCTGCTGGTTAACATAAATTAATGCTTTCTGTTCCTTGCAGCAATCTGTCAGATGCAGAAGGAAGAGCAGGGTAACTCAAATCCCGGAGTGCAGCTTCCTAATCCCCACGATGGCATCATCCCTCCCTCCACTGAAATGAGGTGCAAGAACAAGGAGTGTGTTTCAGCCAGTGTGATGGAGCAGAAGGTTGTTGCCAGGGAGCTTTCCTACACTTTTAAAATTGCTCAGGCCCAAATGGGGACTCTTTGCACACATCCTGAGCTAGAGGTTCTGGTGGATGTTCAGAGGTGGAGCAAGCAGCTCACAAAATGCATTTGAAGCTCTCCTCTATTAAAACCTTATCTTGAACTAGTGTTCTTCTTTTAAAAGAAAAATCCCTATTTCTGTACCTGCCTTTCCCTGAAGTCTTCCAAAATCGTGCCTCTGTCTCTCTGGGGGGTGTCATCACCACTGGACTACACGTGGGGGACAAGTGTTGGCACCTGCCTACACCCCTCTGCACAAGGGATTCTGAGATTCTCAGTCAGGCAGAGATGGTCTAATTTAGGAGCTACATCACCTACATCACCCCCTGAAGGGGCTCTGGTCCCAGAGCTGTAATGGGAAAGATATAATCAGTTCAATTAAGGCATCAAGAAAGGACAGAGGAAAAAATCACCTTCATCACAGCAGGAGGGGAACTAAACAAGACTCCTCTCCATAGTCAGTGCCTGTGTGCAGGATGAGGCTACTGCATGTTAGAGGAGTGCTCAGCACAGGCATGAGCTGCAGGATGAGCAGTGCTTTCCTGAAAATATGAAGAAACCATAAAAAAAAAAATCTCCAAAAGCAGAAAATTTGTGTCTTGGAACTTTGAATAATGCAAATAGAAGCATGTGGAGAACTCAAACATTTATAGGGTTAAATGTGAACTAACTATGACTTTCCCATGCCTTCCTCTTCATTCTGGGTGTCTATGATGGACTGAAATCCCATAATCCCATTTTAATGCATCTGTATCTCTTTTTGGTTTTGGTCCTAAAATTGTACTTTAACAGAACCTAACTGTGCTGTACTGTACTAGTTCTAGTTTGTGCAGTTACACTCACTTCTGTTTGTATCATAATTAACTAAAACATTAATACTATAATTAATTTAGTATAGATATTTTAAAACATCCAGAAATGTCAACATTTACACACACAGACTCAATTCCCTAATTCTGTTTTCTGATTCTAAACCTGCCCTGACACAGCTCCAGGCCATTCCCTCTGCCCCTCCTGACGAAGCTGGGGGGGGGGCTTTCTCCTCAATCTCCTCTTGTCCAGGCTGAGCAAATCAAGCCACCTCAACTGCTCCTCGTATGTCTCCCCCTCTAGACCCTTCACCACCTTCAGAGCCTCCCTTTGGACA
>NW_020955957.1:729630-763580 GCF_003031625.1 Empidonax traillii | reverse complement strand
CCCTAATTCTGTTTTCTGATTCTAAACCTGCCCTGACACAGCTCCAGGCCATTCCCTCTGCCCCTCCTGACGAAGCTGGGGGGGGGGCTTTCTCCTCAATCTCCTCTTGTCCAGGCTGAGCAAATCAAGCCACCTCAACTGCTCCTCGTATGTCTCCCCCTCTAGACCCTTCACCACCTTCAGAGCCCTCCTTTGGACACTTTCTGATAGTTTTTTTATCTTCCTCATGTTGTGGTGCCCAAAACTGCACCAAACCGAGCCTTTAAGGACCGACTTTCCTCCCAGGTCGTACAGCCAACAGCTCAGTTCTCTCTGAAGCCAGCAGAAACGTGCCCAGATGCTTTGTGGGACAGCTTTGAAATTCCAGAATTCCTTTAGTGCTTCGCAAAATCAGGGCTTCACAAAACAATGATTAGCTTGGTGCTCAGGGCTGTCCCTTCCCCCTTATCTCGGGGACAAACTCTCAAAGGGTAGACCAAAAAAATAACATTAGAAAATAGATTAGCTGGTCATTCTCAGCTTTTGACACCTGGTTTTACCCTCTCCTTCTTTGATCTGTTATAATTTATCTAATAAGCCAAGCTCATGGGGTATTTTTTTTTTTCCCAGAAACACTAGACATTTCAAGTTTTACATATTTTACATCTAGCTTTAGCTAGCTAGGGAGCTCATTAGCAGTTACTTCTTGTGGTGAATAAAATGCCACCTGAGAGTATAAGAACTCCCTAATTCACAAGTTCACATTCTTTTAAGAGGTCGCTTAACCTTTAAGTCAACTGCAGCATATTAAAATTAAGCTGTTTTCAGCAGATAACAGATTATTCAGTTGTACTGGAATTTCCAGGTTATGCAGTTGCACTGGAATGCAACTGTTTAAAATATTGCCAGACATGAAATTCCAATAGTTAAAAGTCTGTGAAAATGCTTCAAAACATGAGAGTGAGATGTGTTTTGAATGAGATGCAATCTTTGAAGGGAAATACCTCATCATTGTTTTGACTACTGTAATGCAAATAATCAGCATAATATCTGGAATTAATAATAGTATTCCAGACAGCAAAAGAAATGAGCAGGAATTGCTTTTGTTTTTAATTCACAAATGTAATTTGTGAGAGGTGGCAGACTGACAAGTCTGGGAACCCAACAGCAGAACAGCTAATGGAAATGCAAGTTCTCCAAATCACTGAGTGCATCTTTGTGAAAAATTTCTTTGGCAGGGCAAAAACCCCAAGGTTTGAAGTTTTCCTGCGAGTTAGAAATGATTGATAATATTGGTTTTCAGTTGCTCACAGAAGCATTTGGAAAACTTTTTCCTTTAATGTGCAAATTCCTGTCTATGGAGAAGTTGTGTACGCTAGACACTTGAGTTAATTTGTGTTCTGAGAAACTCTGCACGATAGAAAAACTTCTTCTGTTTCCCTGACTGGTCTTCTGACACCCAATAGAAGTGTCTTCTATTTTATTTGTTAAAAATAGTGCCACTGGAGTTTAACTGAGTTTTTACTCTTGCTGAGTATTTTGTCTCACCCTCGTGCCAGTGAGAAGAGCCCTCCTAAATCCTCATATATTTGAAAATTACATGACTGTATGAATTTTGGGGTTGCTGCCTTTTTTTTTTTGTAATTATATGACTTGTGATTACTCAGATGTTTTCCAAAACTAAGCTGCACTGTCACATTGCTCGTCTTGGTGGTGAAGTGAAACTCCAGTGCTATAAAAGAGAAATCAATAATTCTGATGTAAACTCCCACAGAGAGATTCAAACCATCACATACAAATTTTTCTTTTCATTTCAAAATTTTTCTACTGGTGAATATTAAATTTGAAACCAGCTGCAGGATGGCCATTTCCACAAGGGTTTCCAAACCTGCGTGTTTTGGGTTGCAATTTGATCACATTTAACATCAAAAACCTTCTGTCTTCTGAGAAGCTGTGCAGATAATTTTTATGGCAGATATCCCAAGATTTTCAGACAAAAGGTAGTAAACATACCTAACCTTTGTGAGCACCGTATTTCTAGTGGGAAAATTTGTGATGGAAGCCAGAAATAGATGGACTTAATGAATTTTGACTGTGATATAATTTTAAACCGACTATGAAATAATCTGAACCCTTTTTTTTCCCCTTTTCTTTCAATACTTTCACTGCAGCAGACAGTTAAAACAGCATGCTTCAGTGAAGCACTTAATGATGGTGATCAACTCTTTTGTGCTGCATTTCTTTTTTAAAAAAAATTATATAGCATAGCAACAGAAGTGAACATTTTTCCTAAGCCTAGTGAGAATGTTTTTGCTCATGTTGTCTGAAAGTTTCTGCTTTTTAACTGAAATAAAAACTAAGCTATTGACAATTGTGCTAAAAGCCTAATTTCTGAATCGCTTCTCATTCTTTGTGCTTCAATAATAAATGTACGTGTCTATCACTGCATAAGTCTTGTAGGAGAAATTTGATCTCATATCTAACAGCCATGACTTTGGTGCCATTGCTCCCTTCAGACCAATATCAACTTTGTGACAATGAAAAACATCATACTAAAGAAATGCTGTTTATTGCACCTGTTAATCTTTTAAAAAAAACCACACAAATTTATTTTAAAAAGAAATTCGGGTTCTTTTTTCACTTAAGCACTCTCAGTATTTAGATACAGCTTTACATCATCCATGCACTGGAAAACTGAGCATGGTCTTGGTATTATTTCAGGGGAATTAACTAAATTCTGTAAAGTCACTGCAAAATGACAGCATAGATATAAATAAATTTTTGCCTCACCAGTGAATATGTACATTCAGGACAAACTAGCAGAGATTATGATATTATTTCTGTGTTAAGAGACCTGACTGGGTTTTTTGTTGAGCCTGGGAAAGAACAGTTCTGATGATTTGCTGAGAACTGGAACAGGACATGTGAGACAGGGAAGTAAGTTGTGGACCTCCTGCATACAAATCTCTCTGCCTTCATCAACTGATGATATTGCAAAGCACCTGGGGAACCAGAAATCAACAAATTGGCAGTCTTAGCTATGTGTTTCCTTAAGCTTACTGCTTCCCAAAGGACTTATAAAAGGAAAACAACTAATGCAGAGATTATTCACCAGAAAAAAGTACTTAAACCAAGGCTCTCACTGCAGTCTTAGACAGAAGGCAAGAGAGGAGGCTGTTTCCTGAGCTCAGCTGACACACTTTAACTACTAATGGATGATTGGTCCACGGAGCAGATTAGAGAGAGGGTTGGTCAAAGTGGAACTCCAGGAAAACACCTCCTAGAGATGTTTTTTCTGCAAGAAGCTCTTTCTGCCCAGCCCCTCTTCTTGAAATAGAGATTCAGGACAGAGGATGCTCAGAACTCATGACACCTGTGCTGTCTCAACTTGCAAAGCTGCCCTGTGCGTGTGTGGTCTCCTTCCCACGACTTCCCATCCAGAATTCAACATTTCATGTGAAAACTTCCAAGGCAAGTGCCCAGACATCTGAATTCTCTTCATTAGTTTGTGCTCATTAAGAGTAAAATGTGCTCAGTTACCTTCAGAGACCTGAAAATAATCTGCTCTATGACAAAACTAGAAAATCCCATGATTGGGTAGTAAGAAAAATCAAGAACAGTGAAGGCAGAAAACATCGAGCTGGAACTACTAAATGCTCTCTCCCAAGAAGGACAACGTCACCACTATACAGACTGAACTTAAAGCAATATTATGTACACTAAAACAAACTGGGTTTTTTTGGATAGTGCTTGTATTTAAGTTCTCCATTTTAATAAGGCAGGCATAGGTCTAAATCCAAAGCCCTTTTGAAGTCACACGGCAAAAGTGACATGACAAAAATCAACTCTGCAGGGAAAATCCAGCAACATCTATCTTCTATGACTGCTATTTTTGTTTTAATATTAAAAGGTTAAAGGATTTCAAAGAATTTCTTGGCTTTCCTGATACCTTGTGCTGTCAGAAACTACTCTATTTTCCATATTATCCTTCCAGTACAAACATGTTCCTACTCCTGATTACAGAGAGCAATAAGCTGTACACTAACACTGTGATTTATTAGGCAGGTTTATAAGAAGGTCAGGTCAATAGACTCCGTGACAAATAAACTATCTTTCAGTGGAGAAAAGAATTGGTTATAGCAAAGCTAAAGACACCTATTTATGAGGTCGTATCAGTAGTTATGAGTCCCTTCATTCAAGTGGGTAAGGCCACATAAACTGTTTCAGAGAAGATATTTCAGGGATACTCCTGGACTTTACCAAATTGAGCGATCTGGTGTTGAACTCTAAGCAATATTTTTGCTGTGAAAATGCAAAATATTGGGCCTTGAAAGGCACAATTCTTTTTTTTTCAGGTGCTTAAAGTACCCAGTTTTTGTTATCTGCTCCCAAAATACACCTGTGGATAAGCTGTGTGTAGCATTTTCTGCTCTTGTGGCTATCTCATCAATCACAGACATAATGGAAGTGGATCAAGAGAGCTGAAGTTTCTATGCTATAGAAAGGTATGCACACAGAGAAGTCAGGAATTTACTGTCTGCCTCGGTATATAACCCAGCTGAAAGGTGTGGGAAGTTGGTAAAGTAGCAGTAGCTGTTGAAAATGAACAAAAACATCAAAAAAAAGTTTCCTTTTTGGAACTAAGTATCTCAGTTCAGCTAAAGTTTTGCACACCAGTTTATATTTCACCAGCTAGAACCATAAACACAGCACTATATAATGCTAGAATGTATTATTAACAATAGTTAAATTGCCTACATATATCTTAATAACCTTGAAAAAAAATCTTTACTTCTAAAACAACTTCATTGATTTTTCACTTTTCTGTAGATGAATGTTTCACCGGTCCCAATACATCTCCCATTGCAATTCACATATACATCATAAATTTTTCTTACTCTCCTTCAGTCCAAAATACAATAATTACTACTGACACATTAACAAGGCTTGCTTGCAAAAAAAGCTCATTTTGCTGCAATTATCACACGTGCACAGTTATGTGGTTCTGGGACAACTGCAGCATGATCTTTGGAGGGGACTCATGTTTTCACCATCAGATATGAACTATCTTGTTGTGAGGCTTAGCTGGAATTGCAGGTAAATCCAGGAATGCAGACCTCTGGAAAGCTGAGGATGCCTTGGATGAGGCTGACACCCCTTCCCTCAGTCCATGCAATGCCAGACTGTAAATACACTCGACCATAATGCTCTTACCTTTCAGATGATCAAAGAGGAAGTGCAGGGTGGACAACACCTGACTTTCATAATTCCCTGTGTTGGCAGGAAATTGCCATTCAAGATTCTCTGTTTGTTGGTTTCTCTGCCAGTGATTTTCTAGTAGATTTTGGGAAGATAAATAAACTGAACGTGCCTGATGTCAGTTTACACACTCCTGTCCTTTCTTTTTTTCAACCATTAAAGTTTATAAAACATTCTGTAATCCTGGACAGGAAAATGCTGTAGAAGTACAAGGTAGAATACTGTTTATTTCAGGTGGGATTTGTGAGCTTCTGCACTTATAGTCCTAATGTCAGCAGTTCATTTCTTCCCTGTAAAGACAATGTTCTAAGGACTTTTGATATGCAGGTGTTTGACATGCAGCATACATTTCTTCTTTGGGCAAAGGAAGATGTCTCTTCAGTTCCCTCGTTTAGCCTTTACTTTTAAAAGCTTAGGTTAATGCTGTATCTCCAGGATGCTTCTGAAGAATTTTTCTGTCTCCAGGGTAGCCAAATGATCATCTAAAAATGTCAATTCACTTTTTGTTTAACTTTTGCTCGTCAAAAAACTTGTATATGGTGAGTTTTTAATTCAGACTTACAATGTCAGTAAATTCTGAAGAATGTCTAAGTATTGTTGATCTACTCTGATTTGAGGATTAGGTTAGATTCTTTCTAATGAAGCAGAAGTTACCAGAAGCCACCACAAGCTCTGGTTTCCAGAGAGCAGGGTTTTGATTTTCTAGGAAGCTCAGATCATTCTGTCCACTTGTTTCTACTCTCAGGAGTTCCTGTTCTATGATTGGCACTTCCAACCTTTCCTGAATCTGCTGCAGTTGGAATATGCTCTCCCCCAAGTATACTACATCTACCATTGTAATCTCCTTTAAACCCTATCATTCCCTAGCCCAGATCATCTTGCACCATATAAAGTCCTTGGGAAAGGACTGTAGTCTTTTCTATTCAATTTTACATCAAAACATCTTCATTTACTTCCTCATAACTCACTTTGACACAAGTGTATTGAGTTTGTCTTTTATTTTATTTTGGTAGTGATTTTTTTTTTTTTTTTAGGTTAAATTTCCCCCTTATTTACAAACCTAAATCTCCTAATCAGAGGCTGGCCTTTTCTGCTGTGGCTTATTTCCCGGAATTTCTACCCCCGTGTATGATCACCATACATTTGTTCTGCTGATGTGCAGCATGGTAGCTGAGATGGCACAGAACACGATGACCTCAAAATGGCAGCAAAGCCGATTTATATGGTGATATTTAATTGTTCTGCAATGATATTGGCTATGGGAATAGTGCACTTCACTGCTCTCCTTGTGCCTTTAATCTTCAGAACGAGACACCACAGTTAAAGCTGAAGATGATTGCTAACAGTGCTGACAGTGCTGTCCCGAGCAACACCCTCAAGTTTGAGCATATGGGGTGCTACAAGACTTCCCCCCTATTTTTTATTCATTTATAATAATAATAATAATAATAATAATAATAATAATAATAGTCAGTTGATTACCTTCAGCATAATGGGGATTCCATATGCAGGAAGTGTTGTGAGTGGGGTCGTGGATAGCGAGTGGATCATCTTGCAGAGGCTTTTGGAAGTCAGAGGAGCAGGTGGCCACCTCAAGGACACCCATTCTCTGTAGGATACTGGTGCCAGTATAGCTTACAGTTATTTTTCCTCAGAATACTTGATGCAGAAAATTCTCATGTCACTTTTCATGAAATGTAAACAAACAGATAAATAGATAAGTAGGGCTGTTGCCATATGAGTAACACTCCCAAATACTTGGGGTTATGAATTACTGTAGCAATGCCAGGTGACCCATTGATGCAGTCTGATGTGCAAACTAGTGGAATGAAGCAGTGATTGCTAGAAGTAAGTGAACTAGTGGTTTTTGGGGCAGGGGGAAGTACTTTGGAAGCCAAAAGTCAGCACAGCTCACGGTCAGATAGCATTTTTCTCTTAGACAAATTAAAATGAAAGCTATTTCCCAAGGGCCAGCTATAGTTTTCTAAGGAGGACCTATAATGGAGTAGCTTTTCTTAGCCTAAAATGTAATTTTAGAACTGATTTAGTGCAAGAAAACCTGCTCCCAAAATACTACCAAAAGCACCTCTGCCAGCACGTTTTCAAATCTTCCTGGTGCTGCATATCTCAGGCGCTGCTACCTGGGATGCTTTTCAGGACAAGAAGCAAGTTAAAACCTCCTCAAATTCTATATTCACAATAGCAACTTTAGTGACCAAGACCAAAAAAAAGGTCTTCATAACCCTTTTTTGTTTCCTCCTCACCTGGAAGCATTTAGCTGCACAAATTTCTAGGTCACATTTGTTGGAGTTTACACTTCTGGCATAATGTACAAAACCAACACCGGGTGGAAAGCATTGCTCTGCAAACTTCCTGCTGGCCAGACTGTCATTAGCCAACCTCAAACATGTTTACTCTTTCCTCTGCACTTACATGGCTCCTGAAATAAAATACACTGGTCAAACTACCACATAATCAGTAAATTCCTGATGGTGGGGAGCCCTCCTAGACCATTAAAAGCAAACAAACAACAGCAAACAGCACATGTACATCAAGATCAAAGCATTCCTCTGGTTATCTTAGCTGTAAGAACATCTGCCAAGGTAAACCAATAACAGTCTGAAAGCATCAGGCAGTAAAAAAAGAAAAAAAAAAAAAAAAGGAAAAAAGGAGAAAAGGAGAAAAGAGCTCCCTCTCTATCCCTGCCAGCAGCTTAATAGTTAGAAGTTGGAGTAGGTTGCTTCTGTGGACCCAAGTTCATTAGCCTGCCTGTTTTGGTCTGACAAAAGGATTCAAGTCCAGTTTGTCACCCTCCTGAGAGCCTGCTGTAACCATCAGGCAATAGCACTGTCCAGGGGAAATCTTTCCCTCCCTGCAGCTGACATTATTGCATTTGGTATAAATAATTAAATGAAGAGGAACACGAATTTGACTTTCCCACATGATTGCTCTAACCACCAGGATATAGAGTCAATCTCTTTCACTTCCCCCCACCCCCCCCCCTCCAGCTTAATTAAAATTTAATTGTTTACACAAAGTGAAACACTTTTAATAGGAGAGAAATTCTGAGAGACAGAATTCCCAGTAAGCCAGTACCTGGGAGACTTCCTTGGGAAACAGGAGATCTACCACCAACTCTTATTTCAAATCAAGGAATCAAACCTGCCTTGTGGGGTGGGCAAGAGCCCCTCCTAATTTTGAAAAGCAAAACATTACCCCTCAACATTCATTATGTTTTTGTGAGAAATGAATAGCAAGGCTCAGTCACCATTTACACAGAACGTGCTCGTAAAACACCACAGCCAGAGTGCCTGACTCTGTAAGGTGGGGTGATGCTGTCGAGGCACAGAGACAGGGCAGACAGAACTATCTGGCATTTTTAAACACATCTTTGAGAGGTTTGCACTGAAAAACCCTTTGAATCCCTGGGTTTGGATCCCCGGGGCAGAGGGCAGCGCCGGTGGGAGCAGAGCTGTTTTTATGGGATATCTCACAATCTGGATTGATTGTTTTGGGGGGACACTTCAGCAGGGGCTGCTACTGTCAGGAGTGGATGTTTTTGAGATGTGGAAAACAAACCCCTGCAAGCCTGCAGACACTTTGCTGTTTGTCCCTCAGGCACATCTGGCGGGGAGGCTGCTGATGCCGACACCAGCGCTCAGGTCTGATCTCCCTGCTCCCGGGATGAAACACTTAGGGAAGCCTGATGTGAGGGATCAGGAGTCAGTTTGAAGCACAAGGAGAAGTTGTCTTTTTCTGTGAAATATTTCTGTGAAGTGAGACCAGAAAAGTAACCTCACAGGGATGGGGTGATATTTTTTACAGCAGGGACCAGTGAGCCGCCTTCCCCCTCCCACCACTTTCATCCTTTCTTTTTCCCTTTGACAAGGTCTGTAAATACATCAACTAATCTCAGAAAGCAGACTCATTCAAAGAGGTTGAAAGGTCCACACAAGGCTTTTGTGTTAATATTACTCACATGCTTCATTTTGTTCAAGCTATTTCCAAAATCCTCCTTTGAATGTTCTCTTTTCTCCTTCTCTCCCCATGCTAAAAGGTACAAAATAATCCAGGTATTTAAAACACGAGAAAACAAAATGCATGGTATCATTCACACAATTTGGAAAGGCTGTTTGCCTTGTGAAGAGAAGTATAATGCAGTGAGGGCTGGTAAAAAGAAAAAAACAAAACACAAACCACAAAGAAACCCCCAAACAACAAAAGGACTTACATTGTGAGACTTAATCTGATGCTTTTTCTTTAGCTCGAGTCTGGCCGTCAATTAATTCACAGACACACATGCTCTGTACGAAATCCTAATCCAGTCATTTTAGGAAGCCTGAGCTTCAGCCCCACGTGTGACCTTAGCCCAGTTTCATAGGTTTTTCCTCAAATTCTCATCCATTTTTGAGACTCCCAAAGAAAAACCCCAAACCACAGCGAAAACTCGATATAAAAGAGAATATAATTTCTGTATGAAGCTGTCTTGCTCAATCCTTTCAGGCTTGCTGTACTCAAAGAGCCCAATCTACTTTTCACATAATTCCAGCAGACTTTATGGCAATTGACTGCTATTATATTCTTGTGAGAGCTTCCTCTAAACTCAGATCACTCTAGTCTTGTCCAATAAATCATTCCTCATCTCAGGTATTTTGAGGTCATATCCTCAAAATTGGCCTCAATCTCTTCTGTCATTTTACCCACAAATCCTGACCAGAACTGCCTAAGTCAAGTTTTTTGACTCTCCCAGACAAGATTTTCAAGAATCATTTTCGAGCTCTTCCGAGCCTGTGGAAGCTGGGTGTGAATAATTTGCTGACAGGTCGTCATTTCTCAGAGCCTCCCACCTGATCAGAACTATCCCACTCATTCCAGTCCCACAGAAGCTTTCTGGCAACCCGGGGAGCAGAGGGCCCACATTTTCTCCTCTGCCAAGTGCCCAGTGTCTCGCTGTATTTTGCTTTTGCTGTCTAGAAACTCATTCTGAAGAAGAGAACTGGGCCTCCAGCGAAGCAGAAAGATGCATTGCTCGACGTGTCTATTGACCCAAAAACTGGAGGAAGGTGCCTGCGTGTCTTGCAGATTTTTCTAGATTTACCTGTAGGTTTTCTGTACAAGCCTGTTTCACCTCACCTGCTTTGTTTTCCCCACAAAATAGAGGGCTTTAGGAATAACATATCAAAGTCTATAAGCTGTACTTGTATCTCTTATCCTTAATACCACCTCTTTTTGTCTCCCTTTTTTAACTGTGGGCTAGATGGCAGAACCCAGAGGTGCCCCAGGACATTTTCAGCACTTTCCCTGAAAATCTCTGTGTTTGTGGCACAACAAACTGGTGGCAAGCCTGAAATACAGCCAGTGCTAATTTAGATTCTTAAAATGCTTTGGGAAAGATTTTCCAGTCCCTTTTCAGGCTCCACCTCTCCAGAGGAATGTTTGATCGGAATCCTAACCCCTTGGTGTAATTGTTGACCTAATCTTTTGAAAGACCTGCCTTGCCCTTCTAAACACTATCAGCTTGCTGGACAGTATTTTCTACATTTACCTTAATGGTATGAGCTGTTTCAACCACTGCAGGTAAGGATAAATTTATTCAAGCACAGCCTATCTTACATTTCTTACATTGCCTGTTCCTACATCACCTTCCAGATCTTTCCCAGGAGGTTGCATGCACAGAGTAATTACTGCATACAATTACAGAAACACTGCGTGGAAATATTTATTAAATCTAAGAAACCTCGTCAAATGCAGAAGGAGGAAAAGACAAACCTGTGTGATTCCTGAATGAAAAAAAAAAAAAAAAAGAAATTTTGATGGGTAAAAAGGAGGAATAACACTGAGTTGGTATGAATAAAAAGTCAATAAGTCTAGCAATCCTGCACCAACACTGAGGGAACAAAAAGTAATTCATTTCACAGAGCTTTTTTTTCCTTCTCGCACTTTCCTGTATCTTCCTCTTCTCACCTCAGCCCTCACATCAATCTCTTGCCTTTCAGCACTCCACACACACACCATACATTCCTTCAGGGCACTGCACAATTCCCTCTCCTGTTTTGACAAGAAATGCACACAGAGTCACATGCCAGAGGCCATGGTTACACAAAAGTCACAGGTCAATAAAGATCACTTACTCTTCTTAGGAACTTTTTCATCCTCTTTTTTTTCCCCTCTGGGAGCCAGGGCCTCAGAAAAGAAAAAAAAAAAAGAAATGTCAAGGGTACCTTTGCCAAGTGCTTAAAAAAAAAAAAGAAAATCCCCCCCCAAACACCACTGGATGCCCCCCCTCAACCTCTTGTTACCTTGCCTGAAGGAGAGTGACCTTTTTCTCTTGGCCTCCCTCACCTTGAAGGAGTTCTTCATCCCTTCAAGAAGTTGGTCACCGACTCATCTCTCTCCCCTGGTAACCCAGAAGAAAGGAAGAAGAGATTAGTCAGTGTTCTTTCAAAACTGCCTCTTACAAGGGAGCCAATAAGATGATCTGCATTGTATCACAGTTCAACATATCTGACATCTGTTCTGTAATAAAATTCGCTTCATACATATGCTTCTTCAAGCTCATACATATGCTCCCCACAAGCATCCCCCAGCTGCTCTGCTGAGACGTTTTGGTGACACATCCATAGCATTATGCTAGATGGATTTAAGTAGGTATTCTGTCCTTTCTCTGTAGCCTGGGAACTACTTTGAGCAGTTCCACTCGGTAAATATAGCAGCACAAACTACGCCAGGGCTGCTTGAACAGCGCCAGGATGCGCTCGTTTTCCCCAGAATTGAATCTCAGGGACTTGTGCTCACTTGGTTTCCATGAACCCAAAACTAATGATGTTTCATTCCTGCACATTCTCGTGGTAAGTGGAATTATTGCTAAACACATCGGGTATGTGATTCACCCAATCTTTAATAGAATAAAACAAGACTAAAACCTGAAATGGGTCAAAAAATTATAGTTCTGCTGAGCCTTTCACTGAAAGGGTTATGAATTCTGCACACCAGAAAAATCATCAGAAAATGCAGGCAGCACAATATCCATCCTAACATTCGTTCAGTGAATGCAAAAGGTTCATCTTCATTTCCATGTTGAACCGGATCAGCAGTAAATTTCTGAAGAAGTCTTTCCAGGTTTTCCAGCTAATTGGGATGCAATTTCCTCTCCAGAAAGCATTTCAGAGCACATGAGCTTGATTTTTTTGAAGAAGAAACTGCACCCAAATATGCACTGCAGGGACATCCCCAAAGCACTCCACTGCAAATGAACAGAGGTAGCCTGATGCATACAATGTAAAGTAAGTCCCATGTGATACTTTTATACAGTTTTGGTGTGCATATCAGGTGCCCAACATCAAAAATATCAGAAAAGTTTCTAATTATTACACATATTTGGTGAATAAAGACAGCCAGGACCAGCACAGACTGCTCCATCAAACCCTTGGTGTGGCATAAACCAGCTAAAAGTTAACTTGAATACTTCACAACCCACCACAACATAAAATATTTAACATGGCTGCTACATGAAAGGGTTTTCTGGGAGTTCTGCAGTGGTGTCTCAGCTCAGACTTTCCATCTCCCTGAGAACAGGCACATGTGGTGCAGTCATGCCATACCTGTTAGCATGCAGCTCTTTATTAGCTGGCGAGTTCTCAAGGCAATTCACAAGAATTTAGTGTTTCTAGCGTTGAAATGGTGACACTTTTGATACCAAGCAATTGTTTGAGCCTAGAAGAGGACTCTTCTCCTGCTGGGGATCTGAACAAAGTGAAGACAAAGAAATCTATGCTGAAGCATTCATCCAGAGAAAAATCCTCTCTTCCAGGAGAAGAAAAAAAATCTTTTGAGTGTGTGTATCTTGTTGTCATTCCAGTCTGTGATCTGATAGTGCAGCTAAATCTGTGGACAATAGACCAGATTTTTACCAAGAAGTATTCAAAGTTAAAAAGGACACGAAACCACTATCCAAAAATCTTCTGTTCCAACATTCAGAAATAAACAGGTTCCAGCAAGTCAGAACATGTGTCTTGAGCACACTGGATATTTGTTCCATACTGACCCAGGATAATTTCTTAAGAGGGACAGAATATTTTAATTAAACAATCATAATTACGTTTTGGAATGCTGCCTTGGCTTATGGGTCCTGTGATAATTTAGCAAATACAATATCATCTCCTAAATACTGAATGGCTTGTTATCCCATGTCTATGAACTGCCTTGCAAATTACCTCAGATAACTGAAGTCTTGATTATACACAAGGCAGAATATCTCAGTTTTTGGCTTTATTACAGCTACCAAGATTTGAGCAAAGAAAAAACAACAAACAAACCCAAAGAAACAAAACCAATAAAAAACCAACAACCGCACCCCCCAAAAAAAACCCAAACAAAAACAAAACAAAAACCCAATCAAACAACCAAAACCCCCAAAACAAAACCCAAAAGAGTTGTGTTTAAGGAATCATAGAATCACTGGAGTTGGAGCAGACCTTTAGGATCATCCACTCCGACCAGCAACCCAGCACTATCACTGTAAACCCCAAACCACTTCACTCAGTGCCAGATCCAGACACACCTTGAACACCTCCGGGGATGGTGACTCCACCACCCTCCTTGGACAACCTGTTCCAATGCCTGCCCACCCTAAAAGTGACAATATTTTTCTCTTGATTAGTATTCTCTGTTAAGACTGGGTTCAGTGGGGTAGCCCATCCAAAAATGCATCACAGCCAGCTCTGCAAAACTGCTCTCCTGGATTTTACACACACAACCAGCATAAGATGAGAACTGGAGCGTGCCCAAAAAATGTGCAGGGTCAAAGAGTTATGGAAAGCATTGATGCAGTTTACTTCCACTGGCCTTGTAGTTTGATCAAATGAGGTTTTAATACTCACCCATTTGAGATACTTACTTCCTTATTTTGAAGGAAAAGGAAAGAAAAACAAAACAGAAAAAAAAAATAAATCTTGAGTCAGTGAAGATGTTTTCTTCAGGGTTGCTGGAACAGCCAGTTCAAGGTCAGGCCCTGACCTCCAGAACCTATGAAACTGTGCCTGTTTCTGCTAAATATACTCCCCCTTTATACTCCCATAAATCCAGAGTAACTCAATCGATTGCAGTGGTAAGCTAATGTAAGTGAGGTCACACGTGTGACCAGTAGGTCTCTAAACTATCCTTTATTGGAAAGGTAAGGAAATAATTCCTTAAATTGTTCCCATTCAATTCTGGATCAATTGAACAAAGCCACTTAGTGCTGTTTGTGTATTTTTTTGACCTGGGGAAAACTGAAATAAGGCAGCCCTTTTGGAGGCTGTTATTCCTAAAACCTTAAAACATATCATTTTTGTGGTGCCATCAGTAGTAACATCTACACAGTAAAAATCTCTGGAGTAGCCCTTCACACAGACTCAGTTTTAATTTATAGCACTGTAACAGTTATACCTTGTTAGAAGGACTTTTATAAGAGAAATAATTTATTTTCAAGGCCTCCCTGCATGGACCCATAAGTGACACAACCCTTATGGGTTTTGTCACTTATGGGTCCATGCAGGGAGGCCTCATGGTCACAACAAATTTGTGATTATTCTGTTTCAAGACACTGACCATTCAGACAATTCTTTTTTTCATTATTTAAGAACTGCCTTGATGCATTAGAACGTTGAACATAATTGTGAAATTTACCCAGTTAATTGTACAAGCAGCAGTTTCTAAGTCTCTAATTCACTAGCATAACCTTTAACAGAAATATTTAAGGCCAGTGTATGCTTAGCCAAGATCCAGATATGGAACTGAACAAAGATCAAACTGATCAATCTAATTGCTCCCTGAGAGGTTCACCTGAGAAGTTGCCTCTACTTGCCATTCTTAACATTGTCTTCAAGGGCTTTTGATTTAAGACTGATTGGAATAGACAAAAGTGTACTTAAGAACCCAAAGGGTTAGACATTGTTTTAAATGAGGACTCTGTCAAGCACTTGCAATCCCTTGATCCTATCATTTTATATTTCATAAGGAAGGGATCCCTTTTGAGGAGGATTTATGTGTCCCAACACATCTGGAAATGTTTCTTGACAGAGCAAATTCTTTGAGGACATAAATCAAAACTACAGCTGCTCCCCTAAAAGCTGTCAGTGATAATAGAATCAGAAACTGGATTAAAGAAGTCCTGTCGAGAGACAGCGTGTCCATTTACACATTCAAAACACATACAAATTATCAGGGAAACCTTTATTCCAAGAGTGGGAAAAGGAGAAGAAGGGAGTGTAGAGATGTTTTTCAGCACACAGGAGCCCAGATCCGGAGCTTTCCAAGAGCAGAACTCCCCTTGCTTTGTGCAAACCCGAGCACGCTTCTTCCAGCAACATAAGCATAAAACCCTAACACATTCTGGAGTGGTATGAATAAAACCTAACTGTGATTTCATCCAAGAAAGGAAGGGACAAACACATTCATTTTCTCCAAAAGCAGTAATCTGTGGTATGGCAGAAAGGATTTGACACAGAAGTGATAAACATGTAACTCGGGATTTGCAGGTGACAATTTGTTTTGGCTCCCTCCTGCTGCACTGTTTTTCACTGTTCAGAAAAGGGTTGCAAGGACCTAGCAGAGATTTATACCCATTTGCTTTGAAAGGGGAAACTGTTGAAGGCTAAGCAGACAACGCTGGAGTGGGGCTGATTTAATTCTCTTTAGTCTCACAGCAGAGCTCTCTGCTCCAGTTTCACCAGGAACCAACTTTGCAGCTGTTTCTCAGCACTGCTGACAACTGCAGCAGCACTATCACGGTTAACACCCACGTGGCCATTACCCAGCAGATCTATCTTTTTTTTTTTTTTTCTTTTTACCTCGAGTCATCCTATTTAGAGGACAAGCAAAAATTTAGGGGAAAAAAGTTTGCTCTGTTTTAAATCCACGTGAGACAGGATGAGAGGTTTATTTATATGCTGCATTACCACATTTCCTTGTATTTCTGTTTACTTTGCCAGAGTATTATGGACATAATGGACAATAAAATAGATTCATATGATAAATATTTAAATGCCAAAATCTGAACGTCAACCACAGCTTAGGGATCCAGGTCCTGTGATCTCTTTTCTAGGTTGGGCCTGTGAAAAATAGGTTTATAGGACATATTTTATAGAGCATCCACTGGGAAACAGCTGTGTGAAAGGGACTGCTGGGCCAAGGAGTCCCCTCTCAGTCAGCAGTGGGCACAAGAATAAATATCCATGGTCATATCAGGCCCCAAAGTGGCTGCTCCAATCCCTTCTCCCATCCTGTCCTCTCTCAGAGCTTCTCACATCTGGGAAGTGTTCATGCCTAAGGCTGATTGCCTCTGCACTAGAAATAATTTTGCCTGTGTTGAGGAACCTGCCCTGCTCTTCTAAGATAAAAGAAACAAGCATCAAACGTCCACTGGCAAAAAGTGTCTGTGATCTGTGTGATATTTATAGCACAGACCACTCAGCTGTAAGTTTGGGGACTAAAAAAAAAAAACCAAAACAACAAACAGGCAGAATTTTACACCTTTATTTGTTTGGTATTTATCAGAATTTATAAAGTCAGGAGGATGAAACAGATTGTTATCCTTAGCTGTGATGTATGCTTCAGGCTCAGAATCAGCCAGTTGATAAAATAGTTATTTCTGAACACATGGACTATCCAAATTCTACCTTATCTTCAGGGTCACAAACCAAATGCACATTTGTTACACAAATGGAGATTCATTATTCTGACTGAAGCAAACAGGATTACTTGTTTACCAATTCAAAAGTAATCTGAGTTGTTTGTTTCTTTTTTTTTTATTTACCAATATATTACATTGCTGAGCAAAGACTTATCTTTCCATTGTTTATATGCCTCACTATTTAAGAAGATTATTATTGTAGAATAATCACCTTGCTTTAATTACCAAGAGGAGCAACACATCGTTTTATTAATTTTAGGGTTTATGCCAAGTTGAAAACAGAATGTAAAATATGGAATCAGTCAGTAGTTGACAGCGGCTTTGTTAGCACTTCTACAAAACCATCACAGGGAGAAGAACCACCCCATCCTCCAAAACCCAAGAAAATCCTAAACCAAAACAAGATTAAAAAAAAATAAAATTAAATTTAAAAAACCCAGCACAAAAATAATCCCAAGGGCAGAGGATGAATATTTTTTTTTTTAAGTAACTTCAGCAGTCTCAGCAAACAAAATCAACACACGTGTTTGTACAGTACATACCTGAGGCACAAAATGCAAACACATCTTTCCTTGCTTCCTGAGGAGACACAGGGACAAAGCAGGTCCCTGGATTAGTGGCAGGAGCACAACCAGCCCACGGCAGCGGCTCAGCCACCTTCCAGCAGCTTCAGACTCCAAAAGGGGCTGAGCAGCTCCAGCAGCCCTTTAGGGAACAGCCAGGGTTACCTTAATGCTGATTGCCAGCACCTGCCAGAGCAGTTCAACAAGCACATTTGTTTCACTAATCCTTCAGCTCATCCTTTGCAGGTGGTGGTTTCACCCTCTGGGAGGTGGGGGGCTCATCTACACCTGGCTGAGCTCAGCACGTTGCTTTCTCTGATGCACCTCCTCCAGCTGGGACCATTTCCTTTGGGATGCATCGACATCCCCACTTAAAAAATCGAGTGACCAAAGTACACTCTAAACAATAGGAGCCACACTAAATAGATGTATTTACTTGCCAACCAAGCAAGTTTCTGTTACTGCTGTTTTGAAATTAATGAACACCACCATCTATAAGCAGTAATCAACCTACTAACTCAAAGGACAGCATCCTCTTACAATCCTTTAAAAATATCAAAACTAATGAGACCTGGAACCTTGAACAAAACCTATTTTTTTTTTTTTTTTTGGTCATTGCTCTTTCTTACAGTAGTTGTTTTATCTAAGTCTTCCTCAACCACTAGGTGTTTGGGAGGGCCTGCAGAATTCAGGATTGATGGCTTGCTTTCTTTCTCTTTCATAAAATATTGCAGACAACCTGCAAAAGGCAGCACTTCAGTGGCTAGCTATATTCTTGAAGCTCCATTTCTGCTGGCTGGCCCTGAGGAACACAAAAATTTTAATTAAATTGGAAGGAATTAATTTTTAAATAATGAGAAATACTGGTGTTGTAAAGTCAAATCTCATAAAAACCTCCAAAACACAGTCCTGTATGTTTTTTTCCAGAGCCAACTCATGTGTACATTCAGCCAAACACGAAAACCTGATTATGTTTAGTATTTGAAAATGTTAAGAAAAATCTTTGCCTTGCACTCAAAAACTGAGAGTTAAAAAAGATTTTTGTTTCATATTATTAGGAGGTTTTTCATTCCCTGTGGTGGTAAATTACTGACAGCTAAAACTGAAGTTTGCTTTTTTAAAGTTGTTTTCCTCAACTATTGCTTGTGCTCATTGATCTGTTACTTTATGGTTTCTTATGATTGCTGACTGCTGGCATTGATTTGGATATGTCATATAATTAACAAAGAAAAAAGAACTCAAACAGTTTTTTCTGATTAAAAAAAAAAGTAGCATATGATCTTTGCAAAGAAATAGAGGATTTAGAATTGATACTTCAAGGCAATCCTAATTTTGATGGTGTAAGTTAAGGTCACCTTCGTACTACTGAGTCAATCCTTGAAAAATATCATATTCTGGGAAAGTCTGTTTAGTGGTAATCAAGCAAACCAAAGGTATAATGAAGAGAACTGAACAAATAATTCACACTGAATAATTTACTCAAACCTTGTTTCGAGGTTTAGAGTGTAAATGAACAGATTCCTTGAATTTTATTTATTCAGAAAGAATATATATTATTTTTATCTGTATACAATTACTGAACTTTTGATCTATCTGATTTTAAAAAATCAAAGTCATGGAGGTAATCTACAGTTGACTGCATAACTTTTCTGATTCTCTCATAAACCAAGAAAACAGTGAAGTATCTGTCATGAAAAGCAAAATTAAAGTAGAGATCCAAGATTTTGGAACTGTTATCCGGTGTGTAAAAGCATTCACTGGTGTGAGATTTAATTTTGGTACTCACATCCTGCAGGTGTCTGTTTACTTTCTCCAAAAAGCGCATTTCTGTTTTTCCTTGACTGGTATAGAACAGAATATTTCCATGTGAAGGGACCTAGGCTAAGCATATTTAAATATCTGATTTACAAAAGCAGCAAATATCCCACCTCTTTAAAGCAAACACATCATTTTATTTCAGTGCTAAGAAGCTTTGCCTTGCAGTTTTGTTGTGATGCACAGTTAGTTGTGTGGTGTGTAACGAGCAGCTTCTTATTTGATTGTGTAGCATCTCTAATAACACTTTTTTTTTTTTTAAAAAAAAAGGACTTTAAATTAAATCCAGCCAAAAAAAAAAAAAAAATCTATAGCAGATATGGAAGACTGGCATCTCGTTTCTGTGATGTGGTTAAATTTATCTTAGGTTTTTGCTCCATTCTGACCCATCCTCAGCTCTCTGCCTTGATGATTATATTGGTGCTGGTAAATAGACTAAAGCTGCATCAAGTTATGCAAGCAGGTGACTTCCACTCACTCATTTAAGTGCTGCACAAAGTTGACTTTCTTACACCACGAGGCACAAAACTGAGGATTACAGCACTTCAATATTGTTCTAAAATAGTATTTATTTAGCACCATTCCATCTTTCTCCTACAGGAGATGTTATGGGTTGTTTAACTCTAGGGAGGGGCAAGACTTTATTCAAATTGATGGATCTTTTCTATGTGTGTCAAATTGATATCCTGTGACAAGACACTGAGCTAGGAATCAAACTAGCTTCTTAAATTATGTAGAAATGGTTTTGTTAGAAAAGTATGAGATGAAGATACCAGTGGATCAATCAGCACCAATGTGCATACTTAAATATGTGAAAGTGGAGAACATTTTCAAATAACTCTGCTGTCACCTTCCCTAGTGATAACAAAATGGGGACTGGGCAAAACACTGAGCTCTGGGCAATACAGAACCCCAAAAGATAAGGCTTCTCTTATCTTCACTAAGGCTTTAGAACCCTAATGAAATGTTCCAAATTATTTAGAAATAAAATCTACCAACAATCTGGAATAGGAGCCAGGTAGAGAAAAAACTGCAGTCACATTGGGTTGTATTTAGATTACATTCTTTAGGGTTTTTTTTACTCTTGGAAATACTGTGATTTGGTTTATTCAAATAAAACATATAATAAAAATAAATAGTAAAAAAAAAAATCCATACAGAACATTGTGCTTGTTAGGGCTTTAAATAGTAGCCTTTTCTCTTTTCCTTTTTTTTTTTTTTTCTTTCCTATACCTTTTTAAAAATTGCATAAACTTTATTTGGCTTAGCATTACTAGACTAATTATCAGAGAAAAAAAAAAAAAGGAAAAAGATTATTTCCTAAAATTAGATTCTAAATTTCTCTTTGGAGGTCTGATTCAATTCTATTCTGAAAATTCACCTTATGATATTACACCTTAGTGGTATCCTTCAACTTCAGAATAAATCCTGTTGCAGCTTCAGCTTGAGACCTCTGTTAGGAGACCAGTCTTATTTAAAAGTGCAGGGCTAATAATTGTGTAATCTGGGACACGTTTCCTGTTGTGTTGCAGATTTTCTGGGCAATCACTTATATCTCCTTTCAGGCCCAATCTGATGAAATGAGCAATGGAACCCTTCCTGTGGGACTCAATCTGCATGCCATTACACCACACATATAAAATGGGGATAATAAACACTACCCCCAGATAAGATGTAAACATTCATTAAATATTTTAAATTGCTGCAGGACTCTTAACATACAAAATATTATAGGAGGGATTTTAATATTTAATGTGCAATACAGTTTGGGTTGGTTGTTTTTTTTTTTTTTTCCTCTTTCCCAATCACTTTACAGATAAGAAATCCCTTCAGCTATTCATAAAAGGATTGCAAATCCACACGACAAAACAAGTGGCTGAATTCGTGGTAAAAGCTGAGAACACTGTGGGTGCTGCCTTCTCTATAATCCTGTTGTCTAATTCAAGGAAAATACAGAAACCTTGTTAAGCCTACAGGGACTGCATATTCCCTGTCCTTGCCAGAGAAACACAAAGCTGAAGAATAATTCCTCATGGAATGGTTCCTAAACAAAATTTTCTTTGGCTTTGGTTTTGTTTGGGTGGTTTTTTTGGTTTTTTGTTTTGGTTTGGCTTGGCTTGGTTTAGTTTTTTTTAGGTTTTGTTTTGTTTTTTTCCAGAGAAAAATATTCTATAAAAATAAAAAAATAAAAATCAATCTATTTTTTTTTTTCTAAAATACATTTTCCTCACACTACATATTCAGGACACGTTCTCTAAAGATGCACATTTGCTTCCTCCAAAGTCATCACGGACCCAGTGTCTTCTCCCCAGGAAAGTTGTTCTCATTTACTTTTAAGGCACACCATAACTTTTCCTTGGATAAACAGTGACAGTGAACCATAGGAAACCACATGCAACAGATACACATTTCTTCTTTTGTATTCATCTTTTAAAACCTTACTAGCCAGAAATGTATTTGACAACCCCAAACTTCATGACATAGAAATCACCTACCATGGAAACAATTAGACTATCAACAAAGCGACACGGAAAGGTATCGTAATGAGGTTTAAAAGTGTTTTTAATATTCAAACCACCAAGTTGCCCTAAAATGGGCAAACTTTCTCAGTTCTTTAATATTTTTTTTTTTTTTAGGTTCAGTGGCAATTTGTTCAACTCTGTGTGCTTTTGAAAAACGTTTCCACTGACCGAACTTTGGGTGTGGGTTGGGAGGTAAGACAATGGCTGTGGAGCCAGACACCCCTAACTATATATATACATATAAATATATATACAATGATGCCTCAGAACTTTTTGGATTTATATCTCTATATGTATGTGTTATTTTAAATAAAACTGACAGGTCTCCAGGCAAAGCAGTTCAGGGCTGATTTCTGCAGTACACTACTGTAGCTCCTCCACAAATATTCCTAAAGCTCACAGTATGTTCATGCATCCATGGAAAGGCTGGTCAAAAAAAAAATTAAAAAAATTGCTTTAAGCTGCATAAACCCAAAGAAATCCTTGCTGAAATTTTGTCCCACAAGTGTGGAAGAACATGTGGAAGAACACTTGGAAAATAAAACGTTGCTCTGCCAGATTTGCCACAGCGAGCGCCAAACAATCGAGGTGTGGGCCACGAGGATTACACTGCGTGTAGGGAAAGACTTCATACGACAGCGAAACAACTGAAAATGAGTTGTGAGGGTTCCAGAGAGCTGCCCCCTGCCCTGCTGTGCCCGTCCATGGCACTGTGGCTGCGGGGCGCTCAAAGGACCCTCATCAAACGGGTGGTGTGGAAAGCGCGGTGTTACCAAAGCCCTTTGCAACTGGGTGTCAGCTGCAGTCTCATCACGGCCTGGACCTGCAGCCATCAAAGCCATTTCAGATGTGTTTTCACTTCCCAGGAGTGATGGGACCCGAAAACAGCGTCTGACCCAGTACCCAGGAGCTGCTTTTGTTGCTTGGTGCTCCCGACGAGGGCCATGGTAAATAGGGGAGAGAACAAAGCTTCCCACTGCAAGCAAAATGTGTCTGATCAGTGCCTCAACTGCGTCCATCAGCAGAGCCAGGGCCCTCTGAGAACACTCACATGTGGTGTGATATCACCGTGCTGGAGAAGTCAAGGAGGTGTTTTCTATTTTCTCTGCGGAGCACAAGGAAAGGAATTTGCAGAAGTTCACTGACAGTAGTGAGTGTGCTGCTTTCTCCACCATAAACACTTGTTTTTATCATTTTGTTTTCAGATAGGAGAGGCAAGCCCAGCTGGGAGACAGGCAGGGAGTCAAAGAGAGGAAAAGGGATCCCTGGAGGGTTAGTGATGTTCAAGCAGATGGGGGAGGAGGGAAGAGAGAGTGGGAGCAGATGGGAGGGGGGAAGAGACCAGAATCAGAACAGATGTGGGGGTGGGAGGGGGCTTAATATTGGTTAAAGACAAAGGAGGACAAATATGAATTAAATTTATAATTTACATTTAGAATCTTCTTTTTCCCATAAACACACCTTCTGTGTCTTACACTAGAGGAAAGTTTGAACAGCCTGTGAAACACAAAAAAATGGAGCAAACATCAGTGTCACTCGAGCAAACAATGGAAGGGGAAGGGGCTCTGTAAGACTTTCTCAACCATGAGGCTTTTTGTCTGAAAAACAGGAAACTGAAGGTTCCCACCTGTATTGTATTCCACTGCCCAAAGCAGACATTTGGAAAGACAGGCAGTAGCAAAACAATAAAGAGGAGACTTATGTATGTGGATAAAGATCAGATCTTTGAATTTCCTGAATTAAAGAGGAAGAGTAATGAAATATGAGTTATTGAACCATGAGTGAATTACACACACAGGTCTGTGCTAAATAAACAATGGAAAGGTATAACCTGTGTTTACATGCAGAGCATTTCCACTTCTTATGAAGCCACCCTGTACATTCTGTCCAGTTGTGTATTTTGAAGTGGCATTTTTGTTGTTGTGCTTCCTGGCAGGGTGTGCAGGCTGTGAGTGAAGGCTGACTGAGAATGCTGCAGCTGAAAGTTAATTAGTGTGTTGGCAAGCTGTCAGCCAGACTTCTGTCTGTTTGCTTTTCCTATAGAAATGAATGAGAGTGGATTCCAGAGGTGTCTGAGTACAATTAAGTATCTCACTCCCTAAAGTAAATATTTTATACTCCTGCATGCTTTTAGGAATCAGCCAGAATGTATCCATTGATGGCATTTTCCGCTGATATCCTTAAATGTAAATATATGTAAGCAGGTAGAAAAGATGTAGTGTAATTACATCTGTTTGGAAGAGCATGAAGGGCCAGATTCTGTGTTTAATTTAAACACAGAATAATTCTGTGTAATCCTCAAACCTGCCTTGGGCTTGCAGAAGAGTACTGGAGATCAGATTCTGGCCCACATTAATTGGGCCTAATTTAGTTGCTGGTTATACAGCAGCCAAGTCTGTGTTAAAAAAAGATTTTTCCAATTCTTTGTAAAAAAAAACCCTGCTAGAAATCTTGGAATATGGAACAGTCTGCAGCCAGTAATAAACCTCCACCCACAGCAAAAGGAGGCAGCCAGATTTCACAGCCCAAACTCGAAGCCAGAAGCCTGCAGTGGGTACAGCAGGGAAAAAGGAGAGCTAAGAGGGTGCCAGGGGATGGTCACCTTGATTCAGGCTGGATGCCACTGCAGGGGACCCTCCTGCAGGTGGGTTTCATGGACCAAGGACAGAAGGAAGCCTCTTTAGTCTGTGGATGATTGCAGACCGATCTCAGGGTAGATTTTTACGTTTTTCTTGGCAGCGTATTTATCTTCTGTGCATTGCCACTCATTCCCCAGGCCGTGCTCTCAGGATGGACAGCAGCATCATCTGATGGGCTCTGCACACCTCCTGCCTGTGAGCCAAGGATTAGCTCATTCTCACTGGGGTCATCTGAATCCTCCTTCCCCCTTGCTCAGCAGGTGTACAGAGGACATGATTACACCCCAGCACCGGTGTCAGCATCAGCTCCAGGAATCAAAACAAAATTATTTCTGTCTTTCCCTGTCTCTGGGAGAATATATTCACCTTGGGCATCAGGTATGCAACAAGAATGCACATATAACCCCCCTAAAATAGGAAATTACTGCAAAGCTAAGACTGTGCTGCAGCCCACGATCTAGGCCTGATGTTGTTTGTCTTGCAACCAAGATCCCCAAAAACCTGATGTTCTTCAGGGCCTGATATCTGAGACCCCAGAAACTCATCCCCCTACCACTGCACCCAGGGGAGATACTGGCCTCCAGAGAATCTGGTTGAGCATCTCTGTGAGTAATAACAGATTGTCCTATACTAGTTTTATGGCCCCCTGATGGACCAAGTACACATGATACAGGTGAGAAAAACCTGCTGCAGACTGGAATATTATCTGGAAATAGCACAGAATACATTTCCCAACAAACCTGACTATCTGTTGAAAAAATTCCTTTTGCATGTGGCCCTGGTGCTGCAGGACAGACCAAAAGGGCCCCCCAAAAAAGGAACTTCCAAGTTCCTTCAAATGATCAGGAGTATTCAATATATTTTTTTTTATTCCTTTTAATATTATAAACTTATTTTCTGTAATAAAGATGGCAAACACTATGAAACCTCCCAACAAAGAAAACCATGGAAACATCTAGGCACAAAGTACTTGTGCCCTCTTGGGTGCAGCTGTCCTCTCTTACTGTTTGTGACTTAGCACAGGGTGTGAGCTCAAGGCTGGTCGCTTCCTGAATCCCATTTCTGCTTTGTTTTGATGTTCAGTGTGAAAATGCCAGCTCAGAACCTTCCCAGGTTGCCACGAGCTTTTACCTGAAGAAAGAAAGCTCCCTTGTGCCCTCATCAGTACACACATGTGTGAAGTTTTAGAGTATTAGTTTATATATTTTTAGAAAGGATGTAAACTATTTGGAATAGAAATTGATCCCAAGAGTTTGCATAGAACCCACAAGGATTCATATTAATCCCCAGCCCACTAATCCTGCAGTTTTGATGGCTTAAAAGCCTACTACTTTAGAATTCTTTGTGTCTGTATCCCCAGCTGGTCCTTAATTGTTTCTCTTTTATATTTATGCGTGCTCCAGATCATGTGTTGGTATACAATGTCATTATCACAAATTGATTTAAATCTGTCCGGCTCCAACTCTCAGAATCCATCAGCATAAAGCAAAGCATTTATTTCCTGTCCATCACACCACAGTGCTGAAGCAGTCACGACTTCCAAGCTCCAAAACACATCAGCACATAAATTAGTAAGTGCAGTTTATGAGAACAGATTCCTAACAAGTATGTTTCCAGCAGCATTGTATTAAAGAGGGATGTTTAAGTCAGGGCAGCTTGTCAGGCATTTTCAATCACAATAAGAAGAAGCAAAAGCAATTTAAGTAAATACAGGATTTTTTTTTTTTTGAGCCTTTTTCTTTTTTAACAAATGTTGCCAAGGTAGGAACGATGCCAGCTAAGAACTGGTTGGGCTCTGCCAATTTGCCTCAGCTGACCCCAAACCATAAGCTTCTAAGAGCACCGAAATAAAGGGAGAGAGGCTATTGTTAACGTTGCTGAGCTTTCCAGAGGGTCCTGCAGAGACCTCTGTTATCTTTTATAAACGCCAAGAAGATCTAATCCAAGTGCCACAGGAGAGGCAGGTTATCTTCATTACGGGGATGAAGGAGGGAACACGTGACAGCCCGCAGGATTAATACCACTCAAAATAAAAGTTACGGGGCCCTTTTTGACATAAGCACCCTGTTAGAACACGTTTCGCCTCCAGTTTAAAGCCCATTAATCTCGTGAAGAGCCGGAAATCTACAATCCATGTCATTTAGCTGGCATGAGGCACAAAAAGCTCAGCAAAGCTGCTGAAATTCGAATCTGCAATAAGCTCCTGAGTGAGATATGGACAGCCTGAGCAGCCTGCTCCTTTTGGGAGCTGCCATCACCCACTGCTCTCCCCCTTTCTCCTCTCCCACTTATTGATTTGGCAGTGTGCATTTTTTCTGACCCTCACCTGCAAGGGTAGAAGTGCCATATGAAATAGTGCAGCAAAGGTTAAAGACAGTGCATTTCCCTTTAGGAGTGATGTGTTCATTAAAGATTGCTCTGCTCTTGTGCACCCCAGGTTGCTAGCACCTGACACCCTGGGACTCCACTCTTGAGCATTTTGAACATCACGGCCTGGACACAACATCTACAAGAATAAAAAGGAGGATTAGAAAACCTCTGATCATAATCACCTTTCTCATGATCCCTCTTGGGGACCTACTACCCATCCCACCCACCAGACCCATTTGCACCCTCCCCTGAAGGTGTCAGTGGTTTCTGTTCTGCCTGAAGACACCCCCTGACACCCCCACACACCTTCGAGACAGGCCAGCAAAAGTGACAGGTGCCAGTTAGCAACCTGACCAGGCTCTCTCCTGAAATTCAGACCATTCAGCATCTCATCAGACCCGGGTTCAAACAAGAGCACTGGTTCAAACAAGAGCCCCAGGAAGGGCTAGAAAGGACCAAACCCCAGCCTGTGCAAGACTGAGTGTTGAATGCCCCCTCTAACCAGGAACGCTGCTCCCAGAGACCCCCGTGCTTGCTGAGGGAAAGGATGAGCAAGCACTGCCCTTCCCTTTCCACTCCCCAGATTTCTACTTCAAGCACTTCTTCTGCTCTGAATTTTCCAGGGAGATCAGCTGCACTTTGAGAAGGACACCGAGAGGCAAGCTGCTCAGGAAACTCAGATTTTCGCCATGCTATTTGTGCACGCAAAACCTGAGAACAATTTACGTGGCAGAGAGCTCACCGTGCCTGGGAAGCTCTGCAGGATGCCAGTGTTCCCACACCCTCCTGCAAGCCAGCCCATCCCTGTCAGGAGGTGTTTGCAGGTTGCTGTGGAGCTGCCCTGTGCTGGGCTCTGCAGGATGAAACCCCCCTGGAGTGGGACCTGCCGGATGCCCTCCGAGAAGCCAACAAAACAACTCGGGTCGAGACAAATCAGAGAAGGGAATCAAGGGGAAAAGGAAGCAGAAAACAGTTGTTGATACTAAAGCCCACGCAGTAAAATTTGTAAGAGCTTGACCCAGGTAACCAGACAGACTGTTTTAACAAGCTTGTTTGTGTTGTTTTTTTTTTTCCCTTCCCCATCACCTTTGTACAGATGATTGTAGAAAAAGATGATAAGAAATTAATTTCTCAGTGTTGTTAAAGTCTCGGAATTTTAAGAACTGAGTGGGTTTGGTTTTGTGGCATTTCCCCCCATTTTGTTATTTTAATACCAAGAGCCTTTGTTTTCATGTTTAGTTCAGTCCTTTCTATCAGTTGCAGGTGAAACCACAGCTGGAACTAGAAAAGGCCAAACCACCAGATTATCAAAAGGTAAATAAATGTTCTCTCTACCAGAAGGATGTTTTACCTAGCACATCTAGCATTCAGAAAATCCATTTATGCATGCTGTTTGCAGAGGCTTACCTTCCTGTCAGAACAAATCAATAGCTCCCACCCCAAAAACTCAACAGTGAAAAGTTAAAAAAAAAAAAAAAAAAAATAGAAAAATGGCCAAGCTCACTTCTCAAAGAGGCTCTGTCACCCAGCAACAGGTGAGGACTGCTGGCTTTTTCTCTGCTGTTCACAAACAAATACCATTGTGTACAATTACATGATTTTTCATGCTATGTGCAGAATTCTACAGTCCAAATCCTCTCACATTTCTTTTTTCTGTTCTCTGTATTTGTGTACATGGGTACAAGAATTTGACCAAGAAAGATCATGCAACTTGAATATTTGAACGGGAAAAATATATTCAAATCAAAAATTAAGCAGGAATCTTTCTGATCACTCACTCAACAGAAATACATTTGCATTTTCAAATGCAATGATTTGTTGAAGTAGCACGTGTTGAGACACTGCCAAGGAGCTGACTGCTTGCTGAAGTTCAAATTTCAGCTCCTGAATGAACTTCTGAATTTTGTTTTCATTGCTGCTCACTACTGTCAATCTTTTAATTCTTCACAAAGTTCTAATTATGGGAAACACTTTTTGATGAACATCCCCAAGGCTTACAGTAAGTGAAAATCAGTATTTGGAAAAGCTGGTGAATGCAATCATCCCATTAAGGCGTGATGGAAAAGCACTGTTTTTTTTCCTGTTTGTCCTTTGCTATCAGTTTGCTTATTGTAATAGCTCTTTTATCTCTGTCTGCATTTTATACCCACTATACTCTGTAGTGCTCTTGTGCTCAGTGGAATCACATAAATCAATACTTTTTTCTGTTTGTTCTTGCCTTGATATGTATTTGTAAATCCTATTACCATACAGGCTGGAGAGGAAAATACACACCAGAATTAGTCAAATTAATATTTTATTTGCTATATTTGCTTCTCATAGTGACTGATTCCAGATTTAGCCTTTAGACTTTATGATTGGTTAAATCACTTGACTTAAAAGTATCCAGGACTCTGAAAGCTCTTTTTGCTCTTTTGAATGAAATTTAGGTCCAAGAAAAGAAAAGAAAAAAAAAAAACCAAACACAAACTAGGTGACTGCTCAAGGCCTTTTCTCGTGTAAATTGTTTGCATGTGTATACATTCAGTCAGCACAGCTTTAGATTGTGTTTATAAAAATGAATTAACAGGCGACAGGGCCGTGACTTACCCTGGAGACTTCTACAAGTTGAAAGCTCCAGCCTTGTAATTTATGTTTAATAATTTAGTACATTAATAATATTTTAGATTCGGATTACTGAACATAAGCATGGAGATAATTTAAATGAATATTTAATTTTTATTCACCTTGCAAGAAGATAGAGCGTGTTTTTAATTGCCAACAATAAAAAGTAGAAGAATTATCAATAAAGAAAGCAATTAAGAAAGTGGTCTTACAAAGAATTCACTTTTTTTTTTTTTTTGTTTTCCTTTTTTAAGATGATAAAACAACCTTGTCAGGGCAATAAGCTCTAAAGATGTGAGGAGCTTTGTTTGCACAGTGTCCTGTTAATTTATCTGCACTGGCACAAAATAACATACGCTGGTTTTTCATGGTTTCCATCTGTACTTTCTGGAATTCTCTCTTGGGTTTCACATGCTGCAGTTCTGCCCAAAAGGTTGTGTTCCTTGAAGGCTGGTTGAGCCCAGCTCCTAGCTGTTTTTCACCGAGGTAAATGGAATCTTGAATCTGATGCTTGTGGCAAAACTTTGAAAAGTCTCAGAAATCCTTTTGTATCTATCCCACTTTCAGGTTTTGACTATGTATTTGTTCTCCTTTCATTGGAGAAGCTCTTGGTTTGTATTTTTCTGAAGTTGGTTTTTTTTTTTTAATATATTCTTATCCTTAGGAAGCAATCAAATCAACCTTTGCAGAACAGCATTTTATTTTTAGTCCTGTTTCTCTGAAGGTATTATTTGACTGGATTTCAACTCACTGACCTACCTTTCTTCAGAATTTAGAGACACTTTAATTTCCACCTTTGCCTCAAGCTAATACATCTTTAGCTTTACTTGGTTTTAGCTTCTATAATTCTTAGAAATTCATGAGTGTTTTCCTTCCCCCTCTTCTAAACACTAAAACAACCTTCCAAAAGACACTCCAGAACAAACCCTCATCCTTCGAAGTTTTTGCACCAGTGTTTACAACTAATTGCTGCTAAACTAAATAGCCTGTGATGCAATCTGCCAGAAATCGTGCATATCTTTTGTGAGTATTCAATATGAGCCGCATATGTGTGATTTTTTTTTTTTTATTCAAGTTCCCTTCTGTCTAGCCAAATTATCAGATCATTATGGCTCGCTCGCCTGTTTGGGCTCCCTTCCAATGCATTCTGCATTTGCATCCATTTTTCCCCTCCTGGTCACTCCCTGTGCAGGAGGTTATTTTTAGTGTTCTTGACTCCTCCTCTCGTTTAACACTTTTCAAGCGCGCAAAACTCCGCTGCAAAGAGCGGGGGGAATAATCCCTGCCCCGTATCTGCGGGATTTAAATTATAGCAGAGAAGATTTAAATTAGATAATATGAGAAAATAATAAAAAAAAAAAAAAAAAAAAAAAAAAAAAAAAAAAAAAAAAAAAAAAAAAAAAAAAAAAAAAAAAAAAAAAAAAAAAGCAAAGGCAGAGAAAAAATGCTTTCCAGCTAAAAGGAGGGTTAAGCATTAAGATAGATTGCTTGGGGAGTATATGAGATCTCTGTCACAGAATGTTTTAAAAAAAACAGGTTAGACAAACATCTGTCAGAAACGTTTTAGGTAGAGCTGATTCTGCCTTGGGGCAGAGGGAATGGATAAGGTGACCTCTCAAGGTCCCTTCCAGCCCTCTTTTCTGTTTATTTCTAGGTTTTTGGTTTTTGTTTTATTTTGTTTTAGCTTGGATTTTGAAGGGCTCTTCAGTGCTCTTTCTGCTTGCGACGGGTGGTCAGATTTCTGCTTATAAGACACAGATGTTGCTGCTAAGACAGATTCACCTAAAAGAAGCTGTAGTTAGGAAAATTGTCATTAAAAATATCATTTTAATGCAAAACATGGAAAGAATTTTTAGCAAAGTTAATAAAAACTAACAAGAAAAAACGCAGAAGGCAGTGCTTGAAACCATTAATTACATGAGGGGCTTCAAACATTGATTAGGGTGTGCTACTTGTCCTTGTTGTAAGTGGTATTGACCCTTTAGAGATGAAGCTGATCCAATACTTTCTACTCTAACTCCTCTTTGGGGATTAGGAGATTTCAAGTATTTTCTCCTGTGATACTCAGCTCTCCATAGCTCAGAGGTAAAGTGAATTAATTCTTCCCATACAAAGACACTATCAAATTCCAAGGAACACAGTTAGGTGTGTGTATATAGTACATGTGTAACAATCAGGGAGTCAAAAAAAAACGTTGTGTGTGCTTAGGTGGAATCAGCTGGAGCCGTGCAACCTTTTAATTCCCGGAGCACAATTGCAAAGGGTTCATTTTCATTGCTCAGGCACTGCTGTTGGAAATACAAAGCCAAGCTCCAGTTGGGGGGTGGTGGGAACTTGTTATACCCTGTGCTGCCTGGTGCAGTCTGTGCTCACCCAAGTTCGACTGACAGCCTTGTTACAGGGTTCTGCAAATAGTTCTTCAAGCAAAATATTTGCTGGGGGCTTCCTAGGTGTCTAGGGAGAGCTGATGTTCCACCTCAGAAACCCAGAAGGCATCCCAGGAACACCAAAACTCCCTTGCAGTTGGGTCTGCTACCTTTATTCCATTTCCTTTCAGTATGCTGTAAGTACACCTGGTTCCATTCTGGTATTTTTTGGAGATATTTTAAATGTAAATTAAATGGTGCAGAAAGCAGTTGGGATGTTCAATATTTTGGAGCTTCAAGTTTCGCTGGATTTTCTCACTGGTCTGAGAGCCCAAAGTAGCACCTGCCAGGGCCTGAAACCTGAGTGTTGCTTCTCAGTGCAAAGCCCTGGAAAACCTGGAAATAACTGTGTGGGATGGTATTGTTTGCTGGTTTTTTTCACAGTTTGGGATCTGCTTTATTTTCTATCTCCCTTGAAAGATAAACCCTTTCATTGCAAGGCTTTAAGGTACTGGGAGTTGCCACAGATTTATGCTGCGCTTAAGGTAGCAGGTGTGCTTAGTAAATCTTGTAAATCAAGCATGGTGCAGACAGAGAGTTACATTAAAAATACTTTTATCAAGTTTTTAAAGAGATTAGAAATCTCCTGTAACTCTGACACAGTATTTCAGCCTCCCATAATTTTCTGCACCTAATTATGACTACACTCATGCATTCCAGCATGGCCTGAGAGCCAAGATTCCAGATATTAACTGTTAATTTGTTAATTGGTGTTTATTCTCGTTTCCTGATATATGTGTTATAATGCCCTCTGTTTCTCTGTGTGCAAACACCGGGCTCAGTGGTTCACAAACTGCTGTTTACTGTTATTAAGAAGGGTAATCCAGGCCATGGACAACCTGGATATCCATAAATATCCAAAACTAAAAACTCTCAGCCACGATTGAGAAGGTTGTAAAAGAATTCTTTCATTTCTTGGACTGTAGGACGGCATACTGCTGAGCTGACCTGTGTCTTTTGAACACATAATTCAATATATGAGTGGTTGGTTGGGTCACACTTACTTTTTGACTGTTTTTTTCTACCTCCAAATGATCCTCTGCACGTTTGTGGTGAGGGATCAGAACGAGCCAGCTGCATTATGAGAGCACAAACCCACCTTTTCAGCTGCCCCATACAGTCCACCTAAAAGAAAAGTCATTAACAGGTTTAGACAGATAAATGTCACTTGGCTTCTCAAGCTGCTTAGGCAGGTCTTAGTCACACAGGTTGGGAAAGAATAAGCACCAATTATTTTCAAAATTCTCCACACAAACTTCAAAAGAGCATTTTTCCCAACATCCAAGCCACTCCACTGCAAGTTAAATACTTATAAAAAAAACATATTTTCCTGCACAAATAGGCAATTAACTTTGAAAAACAATTACATGGTTTAACATGAATGTAACCTAAGATTTTTTTTTCAGAGAAACTAGAAATTGGTTTCTTTGAAGAGCTATTAAAAAGTGTATTTACAATTGTTTTCTCATCTCCTTTGTTCTTTGAACAAGGGAAGTAATAAAATTTTGCTCTGAAGGTCAAGTCTGCATGTGCACATTTTTTGGTTAATATCACACGTGGTATCAGATATATATATATTCATTTCTTCCCCTATAAATAGTTATATTTCTCTAGCAGACCTACTAGATCTGTTTGACTGCAATGGTTCTAAAAGAGCATCTGGGTCAGAGTCAAAAGGAGAGAAATCAGCACTGCAGCTGTTGAGAAAGGGGGTCTTGGCTAAACTTCTACCAACAGGCAAATGCAGCACCCTCGAGATGTAAATGCTTTGCTTAAATACATCTTTTAGTCCGGATTTATTGCCCACTGTACCTGCTCCTCTCTTGGAATTTTAAAGACTGCAGGGGGGTGATTGGCCCCTGGTGGAGAAAATCGTGCTGAAGCAGAAAACAACTCCACACAGCAAAGGTTATCTGGCAAAAACACTGCCCGTGGGCTCCTGTTTGTAACCCTGCCTCCAGCCCCTGCTTTGCAGGGCCCTTTGCCATTCATTTGTGGAGACAAGAGAAAGAAAAGATCAATAGCTTAAAACAGTCTACAGAAACTTCACCCTAAAGCCCCAAAAATCACAAAACCAAGGACTCCCAAACCTGCTAAAAGTA
>NW_020955957.1:725018-726569 GCF_003031625.1 Empidonax traillii | reverse complement strand
TTTTTACTTTCTTCAGAAAAACCTCAAAGCATTGCTAAGGATTTTCTAATTCCTGCTGATTTTGTTTTTCTAAAATCGTGCATAGATTTCTTTTACCTCCGAGATTCATATACGTTATTAAAAATGAAGGGCAAGCCTGATTTAAATTGAAATGTCAGATGGCTGGTTTCCCAGTAGTCAAAAAGCAGTGACAATTGCATAAGAAGCAAGCTAAATTAAGGGAAAAAAAAAAGTTCTGGGGTTAACTACGATATGACTAACAAGCTGTAAGGACTGAAATATTACACCTATAAACCATGAAGGCTCCAGGAAAGGGGGAAACTGAACACAGACTGTTCATAGGAAAATCTCCTCCAGTACTTACAGAGTGCAGAGAAAAAGAGGGTGAGACTCTGCAGAAAGCCATGCCATTAGTGCTCACCAGGCTTCCAAGTATTTAAGTGTAGGAAGGTGTGAGACATCACGTGCTCCATGACCTGATTCTTCGTTTTTGCAAGAGAAGTGGTGCTGCAAACTTCAAAAACCCTGAATGCATGGGGGGAAAAATAACATCTTCTAATTATTTCTGTTTATTATTTCTATTATTCCCCTGCATGGACAGTTAATAATTTATCCTATCCTGCTTTTTTTTTTTTCCCCCCCCAGGTATTTCACACATCTCTCATGAGTAATGTGCAATTCATGCACATTTTAAAAATATTTACAAACTGAAAATGGGTTTTCTGTTAGAGATATTTATGCAAATATATAGAATATATCCTACCACTTCAGAAAGCATACAGCAAGAATAGCCTTAAATAACATGTGTGCACTGCAGAAAGTTGTTTTATACATAAGGAAAACCAGGAAAAGTCTAACAGGTCCTGAAAAGCACCTTTATAAACTTACACATCTATTTCAATTTTTTTTCTATAATAGAATAAAACAGGATTAAAAGTCTCGAATTATAGGTGACAGTCACTGAACACTGAGTATTCATACAACTCACATAATATTCTACTGGAATTCGAGCTACTCTTTTCAGTCATACATCATGTACCACTACCTTAGGAAAATAATCCATTAAATGAGAAGCTGCAATAGAGAGAAAGGCTAAAATATTCCCTTCTATTTAAAATGTAGCATTAAGGCTGAAGGAGCAAAACCCAGAATGGTCTCCTAACGAGTTTGAAAGCGAAAGAACTGTCCTTACTGAGCTCAGTTTTATAAAACATTCTGTTGAGACTAATTGAGGCTGGAGTAAGAAAAGGGTAGCTGTGAGTTGTGTGTATTGGGGCCACACACACACACAAAAAAAGAAATCCCTGTATTTTGAGGTTTTTTTGTTTGTTTGTTTCTTTACTATTTATGAAAATAATTACTATTTTATGACAATTTTAGGGAACTCTAAGGTTTATTCTTCTATGGCATGTTATATGCTTTTTGCTGAAGGTGGAGACTTGTATTGCACATATAGCCAGGGAATAGATAAAATGCTGTCTGCTCATATTCTTTTCATTCTTCTCTATCATGAGTTATAAATGACAAATTCTTCCATTTTTCTCATGAGGT
>NW_020955957.1:723364-724997 GCF_003031625.1 Empidonax traillii | reverse complement strand
CCACAAAACTAAGAAAACTCAATCAAACAATCAAACCCACACATGGAGCTTCATGGAGTCGCGTGGCTCTTTGGTAAGTTTTCTTTAAAAAAAAAAAAATTTCAAAAGCAAGCAAACAAAAAAGCTTTGTTCAGAAAAAACAACCACACAGTTTTGCAAATCACATACAAAAAAAAAAAAAAACAACAAACAAACAAACCCAAATCCAGATGCTCTTTTGTAAGGAAGGCAAAAGATTGTATATTCTTTATTTCTTACTTTCTATTCGAATCCTTGCAATTGCTGGAGCAAGTGAGGGTTTTGTGACAGTTTGCCTGTTTGTTGGTTAAACTCCTTCTTTTTTCTCCTTCTTTTACCTCTATATGTGTCTCCTCCAGTGGAGCTGTAAGGTCTCTGGTGCAGGCTTTTCAACCTCTTTACATTTAGAGATGCTCCTACAGCTCTGCACTGGATTTACATGATACTGTGATGCAAACAGCAAGACACAGAGAATTCTGAGATTTCCTGAAGAAAGCTTTGGGATTTTTCCTACATCTGCTAGCCTAGAAGTGCTTATCTCCAGATCATTAATAAAATTATTGAGATATTGTGCCCAAAAATGCTCACGTCCATCCAGCTGGATTTGAAATTCTGCAGCTTTTATTCCTACACTTCCGAGGGAGATCTTTGGAAATGCTGTATGCGTTTGATGGATGACTCAAGTCGTTCTCATCTGCTATCTGCCAACGAGGCACCCATGAAAAGCTGGCTCTCTGACTGGAGCAAACTGGCTGAAGCTTTGCCTGTGTGTTCTGTTCCTGGAATAGCTGAAGATTTCAAGGCCATAAACACCCAGGGAGGGAACAGCTCCCGAGCTGTTAATTCCTTTCCAAAATTAGCTCCACCGCTGAATTTTTGAAGAGATTATGCACAGCATCTCAGTATTTAGCTATCAGGATGCATATCAGAAATAGTCATTATGACTAAGCTCCACAAGGTAAATTTGATCATTTTCCCTGTTACCCAGATTTCCATTTCTGCTGCAGTTTCGACTGCAGACAACTCACCACGGTGTTACATTAGCAGTGATTATAGCACCTAAATGTCCCATTAGTGACTTCAGGTGAGAAAAGAGGAGTTTGAGAATAATTACTGGAGCTCCAAAGACTCAGATTAGGCAGATGAAAATCCTGCAGAAGTGAAGGCCGTTGGAAGAACGAAGGATTTTTCTAATGCATCGCATTTGACTTTTCCCCTCATTAATAAAAATACATGCCATCATTCTCAACAGGAGGGAACGGGCAAACTTTGTTCTCCCTAATAAGATATTGTATTTAGTGCCCGTGTGAAAGGGAAAGGATAATCATGCTCAGGTAAAAGCACTGATATGCAGAAATTTCTTGAAAGCCATCGTTTCCTGCCCATTACCACGTCGTTAGTTCAAGTAGGGTCAAGGCTTACACGGAAAGGATTATATAATTACTTAGGCAGGGTTTGATACATCCATTATAATCCACTCTTAATTGATATTTACCCACTTTTCTGTGCTACTGAACAAGTTTTTGAGAAGGACTTGAATTAATAAAGGATGGTGGCTTGACAAATAGGTACTGTGGAGGCGTTAATATTCTTTTCAGTAGAGAGTATTAGCAAT
>NW_020955957.1:695398-722760 GCF_003031625.1 Empidonax traillii | reverse complement strand
TATTTATGAAAATAATTACTATTTTATGACAATTTTAGGGAACTCTAAGGTTTATTCTTCTATGGCATGTTATATGCTTTTTGCTGAAGGTGGAGACTTGTATTGCACATATAGCCAGGGAATAGATAAAATGCTGTCTGCTCATATTCTTTTCATTCTTCTCTATCATGAGTTATAAATGACAAATTCTTCCATTTTTCTCATGAGGTTCGTGAAGTGAAAGTTCTTCTCTCCAGCTGATCATATTCGACTTTGATGTTTCCTTGTGAGAAAAAGAAAATACTTTAAAAAGTCTCAGGTGTCCAGGTCTTTCTTCTGATCTTTTCTAGGTATGTATAAATAAATATATTTTATTCTTATAGTCTGACCTTACATTTTTAGTCATAGGATGGGGTAATCTAGAACCAGATTAAATAATGTGTTCTAAAAAAAAAAAAAAAAGATAATGTAGGATGAAAGTAGCTGAAAATACTTCACATATCTTATCTGAACTTATAGATCTGTTCCTTCCCAGTTGGCCTGTGGGAACAGAAGAATGGAGTTATCCCTGTGTTTCCCAATCCAGAGACAGGATGGAAAACATTCTGCATTCTGTAGCTTCCTGCAGTTAAACTGTTCAATATATTGTATTGTACCAAAATATTCTGAAAAAATAAGCAAATAGAGTTGAAATTGCTTATGAATATAATGCAGGTCTGTGGTATTGCAGGCCTGTTATTTACTGTGCATTTGCTGATGTGTTTGGTTTTTTTTTTCCATAGAACTGCATATTCAGGGTATATAATAGTGGTGACAGACTACATTCAGGTTACATCAGCACATCTACTGAAAAAGTCTTTTAAGGGAAGAAATACATCATTTCACAGTAAAGGATATAAATCTGCGTCTTGATAGGAAAGCATTAATTTAGGACGGTGAAGTCTCTTCAAGGCCCGCAGTGGATGGCAGGCTCTGTGCAGTGGAACAAATTCTGCAGTGCCTTTTCGAGGCTCCTGTCCCTGAGGAGGTTGAAAACAGGGAGATACAAACCTTGCTTTTCGATTAGTGAAAGCCAAGCAGGGTCTTCATAAAGTGGTGAACAAAAAAAAAAAGCCCAGCGAGGAGAAAAGAACAGGGAAATCATAACTGACCTGGCTGTGCAGCAGACCCATCTCTTAATTGCCTTCCTTTATCGCCCCAAAAGATTGGGAATTACATTGAATGTGTATCTTTATTCAGCAGAGAAGTGAGTACATAATATCAGTTAAAACTTTATCTAATTAACCCCTTCAGGGTTAGTGTGAATTGCTGTCTTGGCATATTGCTTTCTTCAACTAAACAACTTTCTGGAAATGTAACTGAGGGCACTTCTTAGGGAAAGGAGACCAAAATTTTATAAAGTAGTTAGAGAAAATCTTGGTAATTAAGGAAGAATCTTATGAAAAGCAGTCATCTTGGTTATTGGTCTGCTCCTGGTAGGGGTCTACTCTTCCATTTATTTATGTGATCTCAACAACCCCTTAAACCACAGCTACCCTGAACAGCCTTGACCAAAAAGCCCCACATTCCTCTCTATTTTTCTCTGTGAACAAAACATTCAGCTGAACATGACCATCAGCAGAAACAGCAGTACTGAGTAAGATATCTAATTCTTTCACGACTTACCATCTATCATTAATTTCCTTTATGGAGAAGAACCTAACCCAGCAGAATAACATTAGCCTAATATAACTGTGTAAAAGTTATCCACGGTGTGCTATCAGAACAATTTCCTTCTGAATTCTCTATTGATTCTTCTGGCCACTGGGGGCAAAAGTTGCCTTGGACATAGAGTGCTTGACCATATAGGTACCTTATCTTATTTGCAGATAGTGGTGGGGGTGGTACTGTGAAACAAGGGAGCTGTTTGGCTGATTTCAATGGGTTATCAGAAAATCCATCACTTATCTTTTTTACCCCCTGAATATTAGAAGCTGTGCAGCCATGCAATAAGGCACTGTAGGGGGAAGATGTTAGAATGTGAACAAAAGGAAAGAAAAGCTGAGAGAGAGAAAACATTCCTGTGCCCATTGCACAGGTAGAAAACAGGAAACTGCAGCTCTTATCACTTGAAGAGCTGATTCTAGAGATTAAACCCTTCCTTGGCTTTGTCCCTCAGTGACCTCATTCACTTGCAGTGGAAATTGGACAGAACACTTCTTGCTCTGAGTGCCTGTTTTCTGCTCCACCACTCCTGCTGGCTTGCTGGTCTTCAGTCAGGGAATTGTGATCTCCAGGGCCCTGTCAAGAACAAAACAAACTGAAACCATGACTGACATGCTGTCGCCTGGTGGTAATGCTCCTTGATTTGCAAAACAACTTGGTAAAAGTGGCCTGTCTCTACATGTGTGATTTTTTTTTCTTTTTAGGTAGTAGTGACTTTGTGTATGAGTTCTACCTCATTACTCCAACACCATCTCTTGAAGGGGTAGTTCTGACCTGTCTCACCCAGGAACCACCACGTAGGAGTGGAACTTTTGTGCTCTATTTGTCTCCTGACTTTCTTGTTCTACAAAAAATTCCTCATTTCCTGCAAAGTGAATTATTTTCTCCATAGATATCTTTTTCTATCAGGTTTATTTAACATTCCTTACTATGAGCGCTGACTAGTAGTTGTTTCTCTTCTTGATATCACCTCAGTTATTCCCAAAGATCTCTTCATCTCTTTTTAAAATTGTTTCTTGCAGGACAGTTATCTCTGTGTTAAATCTACAAAATCAAAATCTTAAACTTCAGGTACTATGAATAGAAATACAGAGAAATATAATGTTTCATAATGCATAGGTAAATTTTATTCTATTTTGATCATTTTTTAGTCTGTTCTTCTGGGTCAATAGAACTTTTCTTAACAGTGCTCTATTGAATCCTTTTACAAGAAACTGTGTCTTACTCAGAAAAAGGCTCTGAACAACATTGTCATCACATTTTCTGCCTTTGTCATTAGCTAATAATCACTTGGAGTTTTACCACCCTTGCTGTTTAAAATTTTAAGTTAGCTAGCAAGTTTTTCAGTGTTATTCTGTACAGTTTGTCATAGTTAATATACATCACTCTGGAGTTCTCACTCTCTAATTCTTTTTTTTTTTTTTCAAGGAGGGAACACATAATCTGCTTTTACTATTGTTTGTGTTTGGAACATATATCAAGAATCCTACTTAAACACTTCTCCTCCTGAGAGGAAAGAGCCTTAACCTCAACAATATTCCTAACTGCTCCTTTTTGCATCTCACCAACCACCAACCTCTCCACATTCTCAGAAAGAAAATTTGCATCAGCACTGATTTCCCTTAGCTTATGTTCAGGTGGTAGACTTGCCCTTCTAGCTTCTAATTATTATTTGAAACCTTGTGACTGTACAATGTCCCTATCAATTACCAGTATGATGAAAACGTTAAGTCAAAGCAATAGATGAGGCAGTGTTGGTTTCCCAAATATAAAAATGGCCTAAAATAATGACTCTGAGGTTTCAGTTCTTCCAGTCATCTCAGGCAGGTTAGGTCAGAAGCCTGGAGACTGTATTATATGCTTATAACTCTGGTAATTCCAGGCAATCTTTAAATTAGACACAATTTACTTTTTTTTTTTTTTTTAAAGAGGGCATTGAATTTCAACTTTACAAAGTCCAGGTTAAGTGTGGGAAGTCTGAAAGTCCGATTCATTCACAGCATTTTCGTGCTGTCCCAATTTGGGGAGCATCAGGTGGATTGTTCCAGGCATTAGAATGCTAGGATTGTCATTTCAATTTTTCAGCATTTCACTTTAAATTCTCTTTAATGGTGTGGTTGCACCGGCCACAGCATAAATAAGAAAACAGGATTTGCATTTAGAATGCTGTAAAATACTGTATTCCTTTGGGTATCCTCACAAGTATACCCATTCCTATAAATCAAGATAAGAATACTGAAAGCAATTTGATTAGGCACTAAATTCAAAATGTTGCAAGAATGTGGTCTAGCAGTCACTAGGAACTTAAGTCAGGCTACTTATACAGCACTGTCTAGAGTGGAAAATTAAAATGACAGGTTTAAGAGATAAAGACAATCTTGTTCTTATTCAGCTTCAGGGTCCCTGCCAGTTTCTCTTATGAGGTGTAATGTAATATTACATACACATCTACTATAAACAGGGAGACTTTTATAGATATGTCAAAGGGATGCCATTTGATGGGAAATAAAATAAATTACAACCCTGTAAAAGTTCTTTAATTTATTCTTATAGGCATTTCCCTCGGAGAGACACGGAGCAAAAAGTAAAGCCTGTGTATTTTACTTAGTGTCTAATCAAGGTAATAAACTACAGTTTTCAATTATGGGAGATAAAAATTCTGCCCTTAGCTAAACTAATAAACAGTGTCATTAAAGCTTATGCATTTTAATTAATGAATATCCAAAGGTTTTAGAGCATTTCATTTCTTAGTGGGTTAGTGGGTCTCGGTGACACATATGTGTGTGTGTGATTCTCCTCTTCCTCTCCTTTCTTTAGGTTGCTTTCACCTCAAAGTTGTAAAAAGTTTCTCTCTCTCTCTTTTTATTTCTTTGTCATCTGGCTCAGTCATTACTTGATTTTCTCACAGCTACGAAAAAACACCACTTGAGGCTACAATAGATGTTTGCAGACTTCCCCTAAAACAACACAGCCTCCTCACAACTCCTTTTGATAATGATATAAAAAAAAAAAACATTTATGGTTTAGAGATACTTGGCAAGTGACTGCATTCCTTTCCTATCAAGTTTTATGGCTTTTATGCAGCCAGCATAACCCATTTAATCTCATACTCGTTCTATACATGCTTTTTTTTTACTGGTATTTTCCTGCATACCCTCTTATAATTAGGAACTAGGCCCCTGAGGGCCCAATTAGCCAACATGTGAATGTAATTATAACCCTTGAAATGTTCTTTTCCATGTGTGTCTGTGATATGACTTTGACCATGCATAATGTGAACCTACTCACAAGGAAAGTTAATCCCCTAATCATTTGTAGAGAGAGCTTTGCTCAGATTTATGGGAGGAATACAAATGGTTATAGAATAATCATACTCCAGGTAGTGTAGTAAATATGTAGTGCTCCTGTGGCAGTATCCAAGAAATAATCCAAGTTGCAGAGTTATTTAGTACCTGTCTATTTCCATTGAACTGTAAATTCTGTGACCTTGCTAATGTGTCAATAATATCTGGATTTACTTTACTTCAGGGATTTCAAAACTTTATTTAAATATTTGAGACATTACCTGCACATTATTCCAGTGCTTTGCTGAGGCAGGCAGTTACAGATACTCCCACTCTCCAGCTCTAGAACATGGGGAAAACAAAATACAAAGTTTTGAAACAATGTTTTCTGAAGTCTGTTTTCTTAACTTTATTTTGGTCATGTTCTCTGAAATAATGGTGACAAATCTCTCAAGCATCTGGATTTTTTTGTTTCATTTCCCATGCCTGGGTAAAACCTTTATCTCAAAAAAAAAAAAAGCTTTGTAGTTTTTTTGGGGAATTGTTACTGAAATGAATAGTAAACATTAACTGGTATAGACAAACAAGTAAGATACAAAATAAGAAGCCTTCTGAGCTAATACCTAGTTATTTTATGCTGGCTTCCTTACTACATGTCTGCAAGATATAAAACCCCACAAGAAAATAGATCTGTTCAGCATTAATATCTAGCATTATGTTGGTAATATCCTCACTGGGTTAGGAAAAAAAAAAATCCATGGGCCAACTGAAAGGAAAAAAAAAATAACAAATTTTCTTTGGAAAGGGGTTTATCTCTGAATACAAATCTTGCACAAACGATGGATGGAAAACCACACAAACGAAACTCATGAGAATATGCTGGAGCTAACAATTTCACACTGACAGCTTAATTGTCAAAGTGGCCTTTTATTGGGTCCTTCTGAGTTTTTCTACTTCATCTCCAGGGACCTTTAATCACAAACTTCCAAACAAGCCCTGGAAACTCGTGCCTGTTTGAATTGACCCCTCCGAGACGCAGCGGGCTGGCGTCGTGGGACAGGCTTGGCGTAGCAGAGCCACTTTAGGGCTGGCACCTTCCATTTCCATTAAAAATGAAGCGCCACAGCAGATGGGCAGCGAAGATATTTGGAAGATTGAGGTGCCAGCCCACGGGAGGGCTCTCCAGTGCAAACAGTTCCAGGCGGGGTCAGGGGAGGGGGGAACGCTCAGCCTGGTTGTTGCACGTTGAGGATCCTCTGGTGCGTTTGGTGCTGTTTAAATCTCACCCTGCCCGTACAAACGAGGTGTTTCAATAATGGGAAGCTTGCATCTCCTCGAGTGCTTGTGCTGTAGCAAATGTAGAGTCTAAAGATGGAACAAAATGAGCCCAAACAATCGACGCTTGACAAGTAAGGGGTTTGGTCGTGTGACAGCCCGGCTGCAAGTGGCACGTTTGGTCTCAGGATGAATTTCTCAGTTTGGCTCTGTGCTGAAACCACTGAAAGATGGGAATATTGCCACTGACTTCAGCTGGCATTGGAAAAATTAGTCCCCTCAGTGAAGAGAACCTTTTTTCCAGCCAGTCTAGCAGTGCGTGTCATAATATATAAACCAGGGAAGTACGGGGCCATTTAAGGATAAATTGTGTCTAAAACTACACTGGAAAAGCACAATCTTTTAAAAGTTTCTCCTTATGTTGCTATTGAAAGAAGTTGTTTCTTTCCTTGGTTTAATTTATACCAGTTTATTTATACCAACTGCAATCCTTCAGTATTCGGATACTACAGCTATTGGGGATCCTTGAAGGGTTTAAAAATATGAACAATTTAAATATGAACAATTTTGATTGTTAATTCTATGAGTTCTTCTAAGCTTTCACATTCTAGAATTCTAAATCCACCCACAAGTCTTTTTCTGGTGGTTTTCAGAGTTGTTTTTCTCTTTCCTCACCAAACTTTAGTCCAAAGCTCTTTCAGTCCCTTTAGACTTCTATTAAGATTTAGTAGCAGATCTGTGCTCAGACCTAGGAGGGTTTTGGGAACCTTCCCTGTAAGGTCAAATACCTGGTTGCACATACTTAGAGACACAGGGTAGTGTTCTGACTCTGTGTCACAAGTTCATTAATTCTATTTAAGTTCCCTAAATTACAAAAATATCAACTGCCCTAATGACAGGAGCTTTTTGTGCTGCAGGAAAAGACTACCAAGAAATTATTAGAAGACAGCATCGTGCAATATTTCTCTAGTCATTAGATCTTTATGATATTAGGCTGCCTGTAAATGAGATACTCTGTGTTCTAGATTAAACAGTTGATACCTTTGTAGGCTCCTAAGCTGATCAGAAAGACCATTTGTAGCTTTTTGCAGCCCTTGAAGATTTTGAGCTACTGGATGCAGATCAGAAATGCTTGCTTGTGTTTGTTATCCATTTTAAAATATGTTTGTTTATCTCAGATTTGCTTTGTTCTCAGGGTGGTTTAGGGTAGCTCTGTTCATTAAACAGAGCCATACAATGTTAAGTGCTATAAAGCATGTTGGAAAAAACAAAAAAAGGTGGAGTATTTACAAGAGGGCTGTAGTCTAAATATGTCTGGGAATCATTTACTGCAAGATTATAGCAACAGTCATGTCCCCATTTGGCTCTGATAGTGACCATTTGTGCTACCCAGTGCCATTATATCTGATTCAGTGAGGTCAATAAACCACAGATCCTGCCTCAGTTGCCTTTTCCAAGTTTTTTTTCTTGTTGTTGTTGTTTTTGTGGGTTTTTTGTTTGTGGGTTTGTTTGTTTTGGTTTTGGGGTTTCTTTTTTTTTTGTTTTGTTTTGTTGTTGATTGGTTTGTTTCGTGGGTTTTTTAATAGGTGGCTATAGAGTTAACATATAGAAAAAAAAAAAATAAAACAATCCCCCAAAACACAGGGCCCCAGGTTTCTTTAATGCTTTATGAGCCGGAGCCACTGCCAGTCCTTGTTTGGGATTTTCTCCCAGGGGCCTGCTATGGCACACCTCCTGCAGCATTTGGTGCTCGCTGGCAATTTGGCTTCCTGGTTGTAAAATTACAGGTTTCTTCACTTGGCTGCCAAAGAGCTTGTTTGTATCTCTGTGGATTCCGCTCACATTATGCGGTTGGACCAGCAGCAATAACTGTAGCAACAATACCCCCATCAAGAACTGAGGAATCAGCAGAAAAAAAGCAACAGCAAAAGCCAGTTATTCATCATAATCATCATCATTAGCAGAAACATGAGCTCCAGAATGAATTCCTGCAGGACACATTTGTTCTGAATAGCCAGTGCTTTCCATGGGCAGTGTGTTGTTTTTGTAAGGCTTCCTCATGCACTCAGAGGAAGCAAAACTGATCTGTTTTGGGCAGGAAGGTTGTGGAGCTTTTTATTTCAGTGGTGGAGGGTGGGAGAGAGGGGGGTGTCTTTGTTGTTCCAAATTAGAATAATGATTTTTATCCTTTTTGTCCACAAGGTCATCAGTTCACCATGTAAAAAGACCAAGTATAACTGCTACTTGTATAAGAAGAGTTTTGGGTAATAAAAAACTAATTTTAGGGAACAGATAATGGATTTGTTGACACTGAACTTTAAGTTACTTATGTAATGAGCGGTGAAAAGCAGGATCCTGAGTGCCCTGAATCACTGTCTAGGGAAGCTATTCTGTCTCCTCCGGCTATGAAGAGATCTTCACTCTGCTGGATGTTACTAATAATAGCAGAAGTGTCCCCCTTTGCATTAATGAAGTTCTAGCTATGCATGCAAGGACAAATTTCATGGCTGGAACTGTATCAACAATGCACACAGATCGTGATGCAAGACCAAGGCTCAGCTGAAATCTAGGGTGTGGCGAGACAAAATAAAAGAAAGTAAAATGTCAATAGAGCTGAAAAACCTACAATATTGACATTAGATGGGGGAAATGACACCTTAATTGAGGTTTCAGTTGCTCAAAAGATGGAATAGGAAGGGATGAAAAATCTCTGAAGATTTACTTCTGATCAGAAGATGCCTATGTTCCTAAGGTTAAAGTATAGTGAATAAGCATTAAAGTATAGTCAGTAAGCATTAAAGTAGAGTGAATAAGCAAATAAGCTGTTCTATATGAAATAAGTGAAGAATACTTTAATTTGTTAAAGCAGTAGCATTAACATTTGAATTACTAATCAATACTTAGGACCTATAAATATATTTATTAAACCGGGTTCACACGTATTCAGTGTTCTGTGTTCTCACAAAGGGACCTAGTGAACTAGAGTTTCACAGGTGGGAATACTAGTTTTGTTCAAAAAGGGTAAATTTGTATCACATGCCTACGGAGTCCTGCCATCACACTCTTCTAGATAACTGCATCAGAATCAAAGAGAAATTACCACAAAAAGAACATTCTGGAGAAGTAGTTTAAAAGTCTAAGGAAAAGAATCATATCTGATAAATCCTATCAGCTTCCTTTTATATTAGCTGCTCTTAGAATTTAAAATGAAACAATTTAGCAGCCTCCTAACAGCGTGAATCACTAAGTATCTTCTGTGATCCTATTTACACACTTCTCAAAGCACGGCACTTGAAAAGACTTTAATCTGTTCTAACATGTTACATACAGTTAAATATTTGGGGAAAAAAAAAAAGCCCTAAACAACAGGCAATTGATTGTTCTCGAGCTCTAATATCTGAATACTAGAGAGAATTCAAGTGTTGAGAGTGTGGAGAATCAGGGACACGATGAAAGTGTGTTCAGAAATAATGAAAGGCTCAGTGAACACCGAGGAGTTGTGCTTTCTTCTCTGGTCAAATACTTTACCAGAGCAAGGAGGTCTTCCCTGACAGAAGTTCACAGCAAAGTTAGCACTGATATTTTTCACATGAGGTGTAATTGCTGTCGAAATCTCTCGCTTTAGCTGGTTTTATAGAATTTAAAAGTGGTTCTGTGGCTGCATGAAGTCACACAGCACAGACAGCTGTGCCGAAACAAGCCAGTAACATAAACAGATGTCAGTAAAAAAACGAACCACTTGTTGCAGGTTATTTAACTATGAGTTTATACAGGCATGGATACTCATTTACAACAACTATATCTTAGTTATAGTTATCTAACAAGGAGAAATGTGTTCTTTCACTTTTTGTTATATGCTGGCCTAACCCAGCCATGGTTTCACACAGTCCAGCCCTATAAATAGCTTTTGTTGTCATGTTCTTAACATCTTCTCTTTCACTTCAAGCATTTGAACGTTCCATCAGAACTTTCTGCCTCTAGAAATGTACAAGTAAAAACTGAGGTGCAAAAATCTGCAGTCTGTCTAATGCGTAGTTCATACTCAAATGCTCCTTTATCCTGTTCCACAAATACGTTGAAATAATGTTGAAACTGCGAAGTTTGTTGTGAGATTCCTCCTTAGTGGATGCCAAATTAGGCAGTACTTGGGAACTGTATTTCTAGTGAAATCCCAACTATGAGCATACACAAACAGTGATAAGGGGCATCAATCACTTTTAGCATCACAGGGATTTCTCTTCTGCTTGCTTTCCTCTCATTTAAGTGGCTCACAGAACAACCCCAAATGTGGAAATGGGTGCGCTGTTGAGATCAAACACTCCTTTTTTTTACATTTGCCTGCCAAAAAAAACCACCTGAAACTTGCCCCTTAAAACACAGCGACTGCACACGCCGAGAGCTCCTGTTTGCCCTAAATAGTTCTTGAATTGTACCACAGAGATGTAAGTGGGTTGAGCGAAATGAAATGAATTATTATAATCAATCCTGTTTTCATATGCTTGTGGCCAAGTAGCAACTATTGTGGTAGATGAGGTACAGAGGCAGAGGAGCAAATGCTTTTCCTAAGCTGCTTATAATCTAAATGGATGAGATGGAAAATATGGGTGAGGGAGAAGATTTAGCACAAATGAACGAACACGGAGATGGTAGGAAGGGGGATGCAATTTGCTAAATGTTTTCATATGAAAATAGACGAAGGATTTATCAGGAGGGGATCGACTGAAGGGAGCAGACAAGAAAAGCCAGGGCTCTGTAAGGGTGAGGTAAGAGCAGGGAAAATGGAAGATGGAAGCAACACGGCAGGGACCTAAAGCACAGGGACAGAAAGGAGACTTCTTGCCATTACTGGTGTTTGCCTGAGTCCATCCAGCTACGTTTTCCTCTTTTGGCTTTTATATGAAGGGAGAAAGAGGAAAAAGATGCAGTGAATGAGGGCAGCATCACCTGGACCCTGGTAATAAGGGGGATGTTTGGCATTGTGACAGGCATAGGCTGTGGGGAGAAAGGAGAGTCTCAGGAAAATATTGATACATCTCTAATTTATGCATTTTCTAAGAACACGTGCTCCTTAAGTGGTCTGCATGCACAGTCTGGAACTGTGGCTCAGCTGTCTCTCCAGAATAATACAGGCACTTTTCACGGGAGAAGCTGAAGTGCTTGCAAAATATATTCCTCAGAAATCTCGGACACCTTTTAGCTAGAGCCCAATCATGTTTTGCTTTGGGAAGCTGAAAAAGAAACATAAATAATAAATAAAATACTGATCTATCCGTGTGTATTTGACTAGAAAGTAGATTAAAATCTTAAAATACTGCTGAAGTTATCAGGGCAAAAAGGAGTCAAATGTAAGGGCTGAAACCAATCAAAGCTTCCAGTGTCAGGTAACAGTATTTTCTCTGGAGCTAATCTATGCACATTGCATTTATCATCTAAACAGCTCCAGCACTACAACCAGTGATGATATTATATAGCCAAAAGAAAGAGGGGGGAAAAAAAATCTTACAGGTGATCATTTATCTGCCTTCTCCCTTCTCCTTTTCTTCTTGGAATGCCATTTATATTTAGCGCTCCCATTTTAAAAGAAAAGGGAATGCAAAAAGGGGACAAGGATTCAAATTCGACTTCAATTCTTTCTATCCCCTCCTTTTTGCCTCTTTGTTTTCTGCCACACTGTTTTAATTTCAGAAAGAAATTCTAAATTGACATTTAAATGGTGGCAGGGCAATTCTCATTCTCTGCCTTGTGAAACGGTCCCTGAAATGTACAATTATGCTGTCATCCTTAGCACTCCACATTGGACAGAGTTTAATTATTAATGTGTTTCCCTCAGAGAATGACTCGATCATGTCACAACTCTAGACAAATACAGCTAATGCAAAATCATAAAATATTCACTTGAATACTGCTGAACTGACAGGAAATTAATTCTATGAACACTTTTGATATTACCAGAAAATTAGTTTCAAACGCATGAGACTGAAATAAATGTGTTCATAATTTGCTCAAGGGTAACGCTCATCTCGCAATCAGTTGGTGTCTTTTTATAAATGTTACAAGTATTCAACATGGCTTTATGATAAAGAGGACAGTTAATGTAATGTATTATTTGTAGACAGTATTTCCCTTGTAAACAGCAGGGAGTGAAGGATTGCTCTCTCAGAAATATTTAAACTCTAGAAATATTCTGCGATTTATCATCTCGTGGTACCAAGACCTACACCTATTTTTGAGCAGTCCCAGGGAGGGGGCAGGAGTTCAGGAACTTTGTAATGGTGACACCATGGTCTTGCACCTCTAAATTATTTTGTTGAGTTTTATTAGCCAGATTGGAAGTGACTGAAAATCGTTATGAGTCTGAAAGCTGCAACCAACACAGTCAGTGGAAAAGAATCAGGCCTTCCTTACAGGTAAATGCCTTTGCAGCAAACGTCACTGTCGTGGGGTACTTCCAGCTGGATGGATAGAAATGCAGATGAGCTGTGACAATTTGCATGGAGAGAAACAGCAAGTTCAGCCCCTGTTGCTTGTGGCATGCCATTTGCCAGAATTTTGAGAGCCTGCAACCTAAAGGAAAACCTTTTCCAACAAGAGTAATTACGGTTTCAAAGGTTGACACGCTCACATGTGTGTTGTGTGAGTTTACCATTTCCTGTGTGCCTGTTCCAAAATGCTTGTTTACCTCTCAGGCTGTTTGGCAGGTAATCCTGAACAACAAGGCCCAGCTCAGGAGTCATTTTCAACCCGGGAAAAGTATTTGGAATAAATATTATTCACGATGAATAATGTAACGGCTCTCAGGGGGGACCTTTGGAAAGTTCCCTCAGAGAGGCCTGGAATTAAATCACCATGGAGACTAAATTGTTTTTCAGGGCTAATCCTGCATTCATTTTTGCAACACTGACCAAAGTCATGCAAATTGTGGAGGGTGACTTCAGTGGGGCTGAGTTAACTGGGAGAGCTGGGACAATAACTACTGACAGTGCAAGGACCAACCCTTTCCAGCCTGCTGTTCCTAAAGTGCAAGATGAGATGATTACCAAGAGATTCAAGAGGTGATCACAAGGTATCAAAGATGGTTGACAAGTCAATTGCTTCACTGTTTTGTAGATGGAGGCAAAGGGCTTGTTTCTGTCCAGAGCTACAGCAGAGGATGAGAGGGAGAATTGATTCCCAGTGATGTTGGGTTCTACCAACAGAAAGCCCAAATCTCTGTTTATCCATGTTTCTGGAAGACATTTCAATGTATGAAAAAAAAAAAAAAAAAAAAAAAAAGAGGGGCCTTCCATTTTGCAAAGAAGTTCTGGAAATTCCCCAATCGCTGCATCTACGTACAAGACAGGGTCTTTTTTCCTTTTTGCCTGCAACATTTGAAACTGGAGACTAAAAATGTATCCTCAGAATATCTTTCCTGCTCTGTCTGCATGGCTGCATAATAAATACACCATTAAAATATGCAGTGTCATTAGTGAACACCAGCGGATTGCACAGTTTAACTGCCTAAACTTTTTATTAAAAATTAGAGGAAATGAGAGGATTCATTTTGCTATAATGCTCCTTCCTATCATGACAAATAGGACCAGTTCTTAAAATTAAGATGTCTGTATAATAAGGAAAGTACTGAGAGTATTTGCATTTGGTGGGAAGAAAAATCCAGCAGATTTCATGATAATAAATAAAGCAGGCAAGAGACAATAGCTCTCTCCAGCTGTAATTTGGCTTACTAGGTGTTTTAGTTGAAACTGTGATAAAGTTCAATTTAAAATGCACACATCATGTATAAACAAGAAGTTTACATGCTAAAACTCACTCTAAACAAATAGTAACTCCTCTTGACTTTTTTTTAATGTTTCCAGATTGTGTTTTTTTGTGTAATACCAGTACATGGTGTGAGACGTGGGCAGTACATGCTGGGACTTTCAGTTGGCAGCTCTCAAATAAGATATTAATAAATTGGAGCTTAGGCCACTTAAATTAGGCCACATTTGGTTCCACAGAAGTAGTAAATTATTCAGCATCAGTGAGGGACTGGCTACTTAAGAGTATTGAAGTAATCATACATAATTAGTTCTGTAGAATCATTAGTAAGAGGAAAAATAAAAACAAATAACGAAACAAACAAACAAACAAAACCAACAAACCAAACACACAAAAAACCCCCAAAGTAAACCAGAAAACCAAACCAAACCTCCTATTTTTATAAGGAAAAAAACCCCAAAGCTTGGAGTGGCTGTTTTGATCTGTGTTTGAAGCCAAGCTGCTGTAGGAGGAGAAAAAGAGATGACATTGGAGAGTGACTATACAGGGCAAGGGGCAGTAAAAGAATAAGCTACTATTCACTGAACTAGAAAAAGAGCCTCTTATTAACTTCAGCCATCACTGATTCATCTCCCCAATCTCACAGCTGAGTGTGGATTTCTAGGAAAAGGACAGAGATGGAACCAGCACCTGAGTCTTCATGTCCTTGAGGCTTCATTGTTGAGTTTGTCAGTATGCTCATTTTATACCTCCAAAACATTCCTCAAATGCTGAAATGATTCCATTTTAGGAATGGATTTACATTACGAAATGAGGGAAATTTCCAGCTTTACGATTTCATAAAGATCTGGGTGGGGATTTTTTTCCACCAGACAGTACCTAATTTTCAAGGAGTAAACTCAGTATTGTAAAACATGTGAGTTCAAGAGATTAAACTGAAAATTGCATGTTATATTCAGCATACACTCTCAGTGATAGAAATGCTTGAAGAAATTTCAAGATATTCTTTTGTTCTCATGTCATCTAAGTTTATGAAATTAAATGCATATCATAAATCTGCTTAAAGAAAAGAAGAAATAAGTAATTTTGAAAACTTCCTTCGGGTCTGAGACAATACTGTATTGAAAGAACAGGTTTTAAAAATCATTATATGGGGTGAAAGAAAAAAAAAAACAAACAGTAAATCACTCTGCCAAGCAGGAAAAAAGAGAAGTTACAGCCTGTGCTCTTTGAGTTGCACTGGCATCTCCAGATAGGCATTAGCTGAGATTCAGGAAATTTTGACCAGGCCTTCAGCAACTCACTGGTCTGCCCTGCTAAATGGGCTTAAAAGCATCAGCTGGAAAACAGTAGAATTTTGGGCAAATCATGTTCAGTAGCTGTGATGTAAGAGGGTGTATATAGCAAACAGGGAATGGTGTATCATAAGACTATTACCAGGAAAAAGCATTCAAAATAACACATTATTAATTGAGTTTGGAACCCTAAACAACTCCTTCCAACCTCTTGGAGTAATGAACCTGTTTATGAGTTTTCAAACAAGTTTATTTAGCAGATTCTTGCTGTGTGCACTTGCTAAGTTCATTGCTCATTGATAAGATCTGCATAAACATCCTTCCAGGTTATATTTTAATTAGTTTTAATTACTTTCATTTGTTCAGAGTCTGCTTGTTACAAACCCAGCGCTGGTTGGCTCATACTGATGGCTCCTGGTGTCCTGAGGATGGGTGTGAACAGCAGAAATCCTTGGCCCTTCCATGGCTTGGCCAGGGCAGGAGCAGAGCTTGGGCTGAGGGGATGTGCAGCTGCTTCCCCACCATGCCCAGCCTCAGAAATGCAATAATTTCAATCCAAGCTGAAGCCTAAACTGGCCACTAAACCTAATATTACACAGGTTTTTTTTTTTGGTGTTTATGGGGAAAGGGTTGAATTCCTCAGCCCAGTTCTGTTTGCTCATTTCCCCCTTATTTTGTGACATATTTTTGCAATTTTCTCTCTTGACTTTGAGTCCTGCTCATCCCTTTGGCTGCACAGTTTAAAAACCCTTGTAGCAAAAATAAAACCTTTGCAGATTACTGAGTAACTGTGCCAGTCTCTGCTGGAGTCCTCTGACATCAGAACCAGATGGGGCATCAGCATAATGGTTTCAGCAGCGGACCAGGAGAGGCATGACACGGGTAGGATTAGTGGGACAGTCATTATAGGGTTTATTTCCATGGAAGTGATATGTCATGGTTTTCAAAATGTGGGATTTTCATGTACTAAAGGAATTTTTTTTTATTCAGAATAAAAAAAAAAAAAATTGCTCATTTTGACAGTGTTTTCTTTTCGATTCTCACACCAAGAGACTGAATTTGTATTGCTGATATTATTACTGTGAGCTTTTATTTTGCAGCACAGCCCAGGAGTTAATAACGTGCAGTTTTGTGGAGGATGAAAAAAAAACTAAGACCTCCTCCAGAAAGGTTCTCCCTGAACAGCTGAATGTGCTTCTGTTAATATAGTGGGGGTCTTTGGGGGTTATTTTTTCCCAGTGTTTTCACAAAGTAACCTAAATTGATTACTTGCAAATATAAGGAGGACATTCCCATCCTGATCCTTCATTTTTAACACAGGAGAAAACCATAGCAAAAAGTAATAAATACAAGGGTCTACACAGAAAATGTTCATTATGTATGTACATATATCTTCTCATAATGGCTGTATCTGAACAAAAAAGACCTGTCTTCAACTGGTGGAAATCTCTACTGCCTTATTATAGGGCCAGCTGGGAATATTTTGACAGAACATTTTATCAGAGATTACAAAATGCCAAGGCGTCCAAGCAAAATGTTTTACAGAAACCTGACAAATCCGACAATTTTATTTCGGGAAGAAAAAAGACATTCTGTTGAGGTCAGAAAATTTTGTTTTGACACTTGCAAACTGAAATGTTTGGCAAGCTTTTTTTTTAACGATTTTCGTTTGGGAAATTTGTTTTTGCGTTGAAGCTCAACCTTCAAATCCGAGTGAAGAGGGAACAAAAAGTGGCTTCGTGGAAACTTTAGGAAGAATTGTCGTTATGCTCAATGTGGTATGTGATGAAAAACACCGCACTTCTAGATAGACTTTTGCTTCTTGGGGAATTCCAGATCAGCTTCAAAGAACCTGGATTAACACAGCTGAAGATTTAATTCTCCTCAGGCTTCCTTTGTACCAAAGGGAGAATTTCCTGTATCGCTGGGGAGCAGTAAATAGGTAACAGCCAAAAAAAGATGCTAATTAGGATTGCCTCCAAAAGAGGTGGATGTGTGAGCCCATGTGTGTAAAGGTAATTCTGCAGCAGATCAATACTTTCCCTTGCACTATAAGAGTAGGAAATTGCTTTTGAAAGCCTCTTAGTGCAAAGAAAATTTGAAAGGGTGGATAATAATACTGAGCCTGTTTTGGCTACAACTTTTAAACCTTCTATGGGGAAGAAGGGCTGGGTTTCACTGATTTGTTCAGGCTTGTTTTTCTGAGGGTGGAAGGTTATACCCCAGTCTCAGTTTTAAGGGGTTGTTTATGTTGCCAGTGCTGTCTCCCCAGGAGATGGGAGTGCTCCATCCAGGAGTGCACTGCAGTTAGCTCTGCTCCAGAAAGCTGGGCAAAAAGAGGAGTTATTTGAAAAGGTGGTCTACAATTTCCAGAGCTGCACCAGACTCTAACGTTGCATGCATTTAAAATATTTCCCTCTCTGCTCTCCCTGTCCAGAAAGGCTTTGCCGTGAATGTGCTGAGAGGGAAATGAGCTGAATATCGCCACAAATGCAGGATGGAGCTGATAAAAGCAGAAAGCGTGGCTTGTCTTAAAGAACGAAACACTATAAATTCCATTCGTGTGTGTTATCTGAAAAGACAGTTTTTGCAAGCAGTAAAAATCCGGCACCAGGCATAAAAATGTCTCTGTGATACGGTTCTCCTTCCCCTAGATGAGATTGTTGCTCCTTCTTTGCTTTCTGCAGCCTACCCTTTCCTTTGGAACCGCTGAAGGGACAAGGGTCACTTTATTTTTTGTTTCAGAATGAGTGTGTTTCCTTTATATAGATTTCCAGACTACAGTTTCTGATCCTGTCACCTTTTACCCCAAGCCTCCCTTTCACTTTTTCACCTCAGCCCTCGTGCTTTAGGCCTGTGTCTTTTCTTCCACTCCTCACACATCTTCCTTCTTCTTTTCCTGATGTCACCACCCCCCTGCCTCCTAATGTTTTCCCACCTCTTTTAATGCCAACATGCCTGGTTTTGACACACTTGCTCCTATCCTTCACACTGGTGATGTATGTGTAAACAACTTCTCTTAATAAATATCATTTGTAATAAAAACCAATATATATCAACGACTACTTATCTGAAACCATTTTTTTTCTGGCAAAACAGTGGAAAATATATATTTCCTGAGTTAATGGAGCAGGAGCTGCCCTATTCTTTTCATAGCTGGCATTAAAACCAGAAAAAGGCTCTGATTTGGTGGCAAGACGGGTTTTTCACAGGGAAACAATCTAGGTCTCCTGGGTTCTAGAGTTTTTTAGGAAATGTAGTTCTCCTTACAGGAATCTCCAAAACTTAAAGGTGAAAAGATGCACAGTCTGGCTTGGAGTATCACTGTAGAACACTCTTACCCCTTCCCCATCCTGAAAAGGCTGTATCATCAATGTAAGTATTTAGGAAGTCCATAGAAGATCTGTATTGTAATTAAATGGACCTCAAAAGAAACCTAGTTTTATTCCTGTTAGAGATACAAATGTAACAGAATCTGAAGATCTGAAGATCTGAAGGTTGATGAGAGTTAATATTTTATTTTCTGAATATTTTGGAGACTACCTGGGTGCTGTCATAGAACATTCAACCAGCTTTGAAAGAAAATGATCAGAAGTTTCTCATTTTATGTAAAAAAATGAGTTCTGGTTTGGCCTGCAAAGCCCATGGAGTATTGCAGCTAGATTTGGTCAAAGATTTGGCCCCCCAGGAAATGGTTTTTTGACATTTTATGAAGTCAGAATGAGGGAATAATTAAACATATTTCACTTTTTTTTTTTTTTCGAAAATCCAGATTGGCACTGGGTTAAATCCTGATTTATTAAATTTGAACTTTAATTGGGAAAGAACATACTTTCTATGTTTTCCATTTCTCCTTCCCATATTTTGAGAAAAGCAGTTCCTTATCACATGCTAATGAAATCATGATACTGTCACTATAATAACACATATCAGTTCTGCCAGGAATGCCTACTGTGTATGTCAATGTATTTATTAAAAAAACATACATGTACCTATATATATGTATATTGGTATATAAAAGAGATTGGATGTGGCCCTTAGTGCCATGATACAGTAATTGGAGTTGGATCAGGGGTTGGACTTGATGATCTTGGAGGTCTTTTCCAACCCAATCTATTCTATGATTCTATACAAATTTTATTCATTTGAGGACTTATTTCATACTTCTGATTACCCAAAGTTCAATGGCACCATTTTAAAATAAAAGACAATCAGATGGATGGTCCCTGTAAGAGGTTAACAAGAATAGCAAGTGGCATAATTAATTTACAGCACAATGCTTGGAGGCAGCCATTAACACACCTTACCATCAAAATATGCACTGTTCCAGAAAACTGCTGGTCTGCACACACTCCTAAAATGATTGAGATTGCAATGAATCATCCTTTAGGATGGCCTTTGGAGAACTGAGGATGCTGCAGCAAATTAATAGACTGTTTTCCCTGTCCAAGTATCTGTAGTGAAGTCACTACCTAAAGGCTCAAAGTTCCACTGCGCTCAGAGTTAAACAAACTGCAACTGCATTGGGAATGTGGTTCCAGTAACTATTTCAAAGCCTGGAATCAGGAAATCATAGAAAAATGGTCTGCATACTTGTTACACCAGGATGGTGTTCATGCCCAGAAAGTGGTACTGCACTTGCATTTCCATGGAATCAGACAGTAAGTCGTGTTGTGTGTTGGATCACCTACATGACCATTTGCTACCCTTGTAGATCCTGTATGAAAACTTTAATAACTCCTAACTTCTGACCTTACCATGGGATCACAGCATGAAGCCCTGTAGCTGAATGGCACTATTTATTTAATAATATTTAATAAGTATTAATAATGTTTAATAATATTTATTTAAATACATATTAATGCTTTATTTGCAATAGAGTTCAAAATCCAGCACTATCTTTCTTTAACTACCATTAGCAGAGAACAGTAATCATTAGGAGCAGAACTGTACAGAATGACAGAAAGTCACAACTGATGTTCCAACTTCCTATGGATTTTAAGAGCACTTTATTTAGGGCTTCTGAGGCCATCTCAATAAATGATCTAAATGAATATAATAAGGTACATCACTGAAACAAAGTTTTTATTGGAGAAAGTGTTTCTGAATTAATTATTTCAATAGCTTTACTTACTCCTGAAATATATGTCAGTTCCTAATTACAAATATCTGCTGCTGGAAGACATGACATGTGAATCAACATCATAAGGAGCTGAAACCTCTTGAGATTTACTCCATGTGCTACAGATTAGCTAATCTGATTTTTAATCTCAAAGGAATATCATAAATTTATGGCAGATAGCAGCTAAAATCAGGCCTGATGATGACCTCAGTCTCCTCATGGAGGTAGACATTCAAAGCTGAGGTGCTAAACTCAGTGCCTATAAAGAGCTGTAAACTCAGTCTTCCAAAGGGAGAAAAACCCTGAAGTGATTTAAGAACACAACCATTCTCCAGGACAAGCACAATTAGGAAAGAAAAAGTAGCTGGGGGAAAGGAAAGTGATTAATACGCTAGTTCATGGAGTAAAATCATAATTACTAGATAAGAAATAGCCAGGTTTTCATTGTTCTGTTTCATCCACTAATTTGTGATTATTTCAGACAGTATTAGAGAGAATAAAAAATCAAATGGAGAAAGGGTGCCTAATGAGTGAAGCAAAGGAATGTGAGTCACAATACCAAGGAACTCTGCTTCGTTCTGTCATCCCTTACTGCACAACCTCAGAGAATTGTTCAGCTTGTGTTGCCTGCAGAGTTGATGGTATCCCTCAGACATTGTAAAGGGAATATTCTGCTATAAAATTCACTCTGTACAGGCAAATGCTGGTTTTTTATACAGTGATAATGTCGTTTCTTGTCTGTTACATCCCTCTGACATTAATGAGACTGACTGTTTTTATGTAAAATAACTCCAAATGGTGCTGTTGGTGAGATGGATATACACATCTTCTCAGAGGAAAAATAGATGCAGTAATGGCTGTGTTCTGAGCTAGATAACTCCCTCAGAAGGGTTTAGTAAACTGGGTTATGGCTCTTACTCTGTAGACAGAAATATATTCAAGTTGTTATCTCACTGAAATAACTGATGGTGAGATACATGTGAAAAATAATTGTCAGGTTATCGTGTAAGGAAGTTATACCTGGAAGAAAAAACCTTTAAATGTTTGGATAAAACAAGCTGAGATGGCTATATTTGCTGTGGCTGAATGAGATCTTCTCACCATAGTCTAGCTTGAAAACAGGATTCAAAGAATACTTTTGGTTGCTTGGTTGGTTTGGTTTTTTTTCTGTGCTGGTTCTTCAGTTCCTACTGGTTTGACAGATTCCTGGAATCGTCCAGAAATTTGCTTGCTTCCAATATTTTAGCAAACTTCTCGTTCACTTTCATGATTGCTCACCAATTTTCTCTTCCCTTTTAGCTGTTTTAACATTCACCTTCCATTTAACATGTCACTTGTTTCCTGTGCTGATTTTCAGTGGCTGAAATTTGCATATTTCCTCTTTCTGCTGGAAATTAACTGGCATCTTTTAAAATTCCAATGTCTCCACGACCTGTGTGCTGCTTATTGATCCACCTCTCCTCTCCATGTGTGAGATCTCTACTCTTGCCAGTCTGAGTCTCTCAAAAGGCCCTTTCTTTCAGGACCACTTGCTGAGATCTCAGCCACAGTCAGACATTCCCAGCAGAAAGCCCTGCTGAGAGTACTCCACCAGAGCCTGGGAGCAGAGGGTACCTCACCAGTTTATAATCTCTGTTGTCAACAGAAAAACAATATTTAGATTTTGGAACAAGAATCAGATTGTGCAACATGTTGCTGGTTTACAGGGGTCTGAGGAACTCCTGTTTTCCTTGCCATGAGCTTCAAGGCATCAGTCTAAACTATTTTCTTATCTCTTTCAGTGATGACCTAAGTGAGGAGAAAGCTTTGAGAACAAATCTTAAAAGCAAACCACGTTCTCTGTCTTCCTCTTTCATATTAGGCCCAAAACCTTTTAAATAGTTGGAAGCTGGGGAACTGAAACATAAATTTGGATAAGGACACTTATGTTCCAAGTTTGTGTCCTCTTGTCTTCCCTCTTTTTATTACATGACTTTCTAGTTCCCCTTGTAGTAAGCCCTGCTGTTGTTACATTTAATGTGACTTTAAACAGAACATATTCAATTACTGCATAAAATTTTACAACTTGCACATTCCCATTTATATAGAAAATTTATTTCCTTCAGGCTGGATGTACTGAACCTCTTGACACGTTTTACAAGGAATATCAGCTTTGGCATTAAGTGTATCACCTGTGATAGGGTCACAGATAAATATAAAGAAAACAGCAGAGTGTGTCCTATGTGCTCAAGGATCTTAAACGAAGCATTAATAGATTCCATGTGAGGAAGAGGAAGTTTGGAAGAAAAGAATGTCCTCTGTGATAAATTAGGGCTATTTTTGTATGGCATTCTATGTCTTCCAGCCAAGAAGGTAATTCCCAAGGAACCAATGTCAAAACAGCCCCAGCCCAAAGATTCAAAACATGATAAAAATTGTTTACAAAGACAGAGTTCATTAGGGCTTTATATTCAACTATTAGTAAAGGAAAAAAAGCTAAGTTGCTTACATTTGTTTCTGGTGGTGTACTTCTCGTTCTGCACTGTTCCCATGCTATACTGGGATTTTCATTGAGTTGTCCATTAAAAATTCCATTGGCACTGTAGCCTGGAGTCTGAAGAAAAGGAAGATTGAGTAAGAGTTTCATGCTAAATGACATATAATATCATTGGAGGCCTTATTTTATCATATAATGATATTCCATCTCACATCAATCCAGAGTCACCTCTAATGTATTTCAGAGAATGAATCTGAAATGACATTGCAGTGGGGAACTCTAATTCACTCCCATACCCAGGGCACTCATGCCTGCTCTGTAGTAACTGCCTGCTGGTATTTTTTTATAGACCAAGTGGAAAATAGGGTATGGGCTACATTTAAAAAAAAAATAAAATCAGAAAAATTTGATTTAAATCTAACAAGTGATTATTCATAGCAGGTACTTGTCTTCTCAGACAGGGCAGAACACAACACGGCCCTGGGAAGCCTGAGTTGGTTCTATCCACTCCTAATTCTCTCATCCACCCATCTAGAATGAAAATTTATGAGCAGACATAGATGGAGTCTTGCAAATTAGATAGGTTTTGTATGTCTGGGTAGAATCAAAAGTGAATGCTATTCTTCTAAATTTGGATTGGAAGATTGAAGAGAAATGCTTTATATTTTTTGATTGGCTTCCTTACGTGGACTCAGCCAGATTAAGCAAGTGTGCAAGGTTCTGTGGGACTGGATTTGCTTGCAGTGGCTTTGCATAGCACATTTTGAATCCCATCATCACATATACCTTCCACAAATAAAACACTACTACTATTCTTATAGCTATATAGTGTATATATACAAATATATTATTATAGTGTATATATACAAATATATTATTATATATATATATATTATAGCTATATAGTGTATATTTACAAATACAGGGTATTTGTAAAATTCCTATCTAATGGATAATTCCTGAAAAACTTGTGTATCAGCTCATTTTGTTATGTCTCTGTTAGGGGTTAAACCACTCAGGAGTTTACCAGAGCAGTGGGAACACCTGCTAGCAGAACAGTTTAACTGCAAGCTTTTCTGCTTGCAAGTTTAACTGCTCAGTTCAACTAACAAGCTGCTTTTAAAGGGCCTTCAGGCAGCGCTGGAACACTGGTGGGTTTTTTTGTTTGTTCTCTTGGGACATGCAGTGCAGAGCTATTCATCAGTTATTAGGATTTCACCCCGTTGCTGGCTGCTGTGAAAACCAGGGAAACCTACAGCAGGGCATCTTACAGTTTCTCTTTTGAAAAAAAAAAAAAAAAATTCAGTGTAGATACCACAGACATAAATCAGCAGAGAAATAAATAATGAACCCGCCACGACATAAATCTCAATTGCAGCTCCCACATTTGTCAGTTTTCAGTGTGAATATCTTGTTTGGGTTTTGGTGGGTTTTTTTTACGGTGCACACCAGGATATTGCAGTTAACCACTGTTATTTAAAACACACAGAACTACAAAAAATAAAATCCTTAATTCTCACTGTCTTTTTAAAATCTATTTTTTTTCACCCTGAAACTTCTCTTAAACTATTCTGTACTTTCTCACAAGATTGAATACTCACGCAGAGGATACGAATTTTGAAACCAGTAATAAACCATTTATTGACAAAGAAATTCTGAGTTGGAAACGGCATTTTTGGACTGTAACAATAGCTCAGATAGCTTGGACGGGTGTAAGTGTGATCCACGCCTCAAGAGCGCTCACCTCACACGGGGTGATGTCCTGTCACCCTTTCACTCACTCTGAAGGCAGTATCCATAAGGGTTTACAGAGCAGACATCACCATAAATCAATGTTATTGCACTGTATTTTCAAACAAAACATTTTGCAGACATGGGCGTCCCACATTCCATACTGATCATGAAACGCTTGCATGAAGGTCAGCTAAAGTCAACGACAGCTTATGGATTCATTTTCTGGAGGAATAAAAGATGCCCATGTATTTTCTTTTTTCCTTTTCCTTTTTTTTTTTTCTTTTTTTGAGTGCACTAAAAGTTTCCTAAATCTCTGTTTTTCTTAGAAACCTGATGAAAATCCAATCACCAGAAATGTGTGGTATCCTCAAACAACAAAATCCTTAATTCTCACTGTCTTTTCGAAATCTTTTTGTTCACCAGGAAACTTCTCTTCAACTATTCTGCACTTTTTCAATTGACCAAATCCAGTTGTTTTTGTGTTGTAATGTTTTTGATGGTGCTTTGGCCTGGTGTTTCTTGTTAGTGCATCTGAAGATTGCTTTGATGTTGCCAAAATACAGGCCATGGGGTCTTCACCTGAGAAACACTTTTCAGTGTACTCAGAGACACCCAAGGAAACCCTGGAGCAGCAAGTGAGAATATTTCTACAGCTTGAACTAAAAGGCCTCCTCCTCTGGCTCGTGAATGTATTGATCTTGTCATCACAGGCAGCAGAAGAATTTACAACGAGCAGGGTTTGTAAGACTTTGGGCTTGTATGAGAGAAGCAAGAGAAGCCAAACTAATGCTTCAAAAATAGCAAGGATTTAATCACACTTGTTGTGTAAAAACATCAGGTTTTACAGGACCAGTAACACAGAAAATTTTAATAATATATTGGTCTTTTTTAAAAATTATACCTCAAAGGGCAGTTCATGAATGAACCTCTTTATAACCATTGAAAGCTTTTTAAAGTAACAAAGTGGGATGGAATTAAACGACACTGCTAAGGATCAGGTCTTGGCAGATCAGTAAATATACTGTTATAACAGTTTTTAATACACACTTATTGCATTTTTTAATCTGTACCCACAGTCTGGAAACAGACTGCAGAGCACAGAGTCTGCTTTACTTCTAGTAAAGAACTTTGATCCATCTTTACAGAGCTGACTACAGATATTTATGCCAGAACAGCTCTTAGGAGCAACCTTGGCTTGTAAAAGCTGTTTCACCGGGAGAATCCTCAGCTGTCTACTTAATTTTGTTCTTCCCAGAGCAGAGGTCAAGATCTGTTCTTCACAATTAGGCAAAAAGAAGAAGGTCTACTTGTGTGTAACAACTAACAGTAAAACTTCTTGAAAAGCTCTCGGGCCAAACAGCCACCTCTGAGCCACAGGAACGTGAAAAGTCTAATAATATCTTCTCTAGCCTGGCATTTTAAACCCAAAATGATTTGTTAGGATATCTTTTGATGGTAAAAAAAACCCCAAAAAAACTGTATCATAATAGTAACAAAAAATAATGTAAGGTGAAAAGACTCTTCTGTATAACGAAGTGCATAAAGTGTAATTTAATGAATGTTCTGACTAAAACAATACATTATTTTTGTAAAGAATATGGCAGTACACTGGAGGTAGAGAAATTTATCATAAACTGGAATTTATATGTTACATAGTGATGAAATCCATCTGTTAGGTGCTCACTTATACCACATAAAGTAATGAAAGCAGCCATCATCAATCACACATTACTCTAATCCTACCTCCATATTCTCCTACTCCTGGGTCATTGAAGAAAGGCAATGGTAATGATCAGACCTGTAATTACAGAGCAAAGAAAGTGTACTGCATTCCAGTAAGGATAATGATGTTTGCTTTTCATCTCAAGATAAATTTGGTGCAATCAAAATGCTAATAATGAAGTGCCAGCTACAGGATTTCTACTGTGGACAACGTTGCTACACCCAACTATTGCAATTATTCTAAAAAAGAAAAACCCATCAACATCATTTTTTGAAGCGCTGCTTTTAAGGGAAGTTAGAGGAAGGCATCTAAAAAAAAATTTTTTTGAGAAGCTGATGTTATTCCTGACACTTACACTACCTAGAGAACCTGCACCAAAAGAAAGGAGCTACACAAAGATAAAGCTAGTACAGATTTTCTGGGAATCTAACTTACCATCTTGCAGGTTTAGGCAAACGTGTTACACCACCGAGCATAACTTGGCAATTTAAAACTTGTATTTTGGTGGGAAAAATTCAAGTAGCAGGATGCAATTTTAGGGCGACTTCAAACAAATGAACAAAAAACCCCACAAAACCCTCTGCTGAATCAAAAATTTAATCCCAAGTATGGAAGACAAAAAATTTCTGGACTAATCTTAAACCTTGAATTTCCAGAATGAGGTGGAGGGGAGGAAAGAAAACCCATTATTCATTTCAGATTAACTTCACTTTTTCCTAGAAACGTGTGTTTTAGTTTTAATGCCTTCTAATTTTTTCCTTTTTAAATTTGGGCTGGTTAGTAAAAGGCTTTTGCTTTTAGTGAAAAACAGTGAAGTTTTAGGTCTTTTTTTTTTTTTTAAAGATCTATTTTTAAAAGATCTTTATATTATAGGAGGAGGGGGGATACAAAAAGTAGTAGCTGAGTGACAAACGGCGCCCCTCCTGAAACTCAATTTATTAATCAGCAAAAGAATTTACCCAGCAGTTGTTCCCACTGAGGGGCATTTGTATCATGCCTTAGTTAGAGCTCTGAA